>NW_026000082.1:7998624-8016610 GCF_001458135.2 Marmota marmota marmota | reverse complement strand
GGGAGAGAGAGGCTTGTGGAAAGCCGGTGGTGGCAGTTGAGGCTCTGAGGGTTTTTCCTGAGAGGCTGTTTTGTTTGGTGTGTGTGGTTCTAAAAATAAAGTTAGTTTCTTTTGACAAGTGGCTCCTGATTGTGCCCAGCCAGACTGCGGAAGTATGCAAATTGGGGAAGGTGAGGGAGGATTGGAGAAGAATAGCGAGGAAGAATCAATAAAGCTGCATTTTGCAACTCTAGGACACTTTTTTTTTTTTTTTGTCATGGGTAACTTAGGTCCAGAGAGCCAGATTTGGAGAACGATGGTTACAAAAATGATCTTTAAAATATCCATTGAGTCACAAAACACTTAATAAGCTCCTGCAGTATATGAACCCTTTCCCCAAATTAAACTTTAAAAATGATTCAGAAGCACCTGAGGAGACTTTTGTTAAAATCTCAGCATTTAGCTCTCACTATGGACAACAAAGTCAATATCTCTGGGAGTTAGGTGTGGGCGTTGTGATTTTTTAAAAGCGCTCCTGGTGATTCTAATATGTAGCCAGAGCTGAGACCACTGGAATTCATTATCTCATTTAATCCTCACAGCAACCCTTTGAGGTTGTACTATTGTCTCAGAGAGGCTGAATAATAGCTCAGAAGAGCAGAGTTGGGGCTCACCCTTTGTTTTGGTGATTGCCTAGTCCATAGTTTCAATCCCTATGCAAGCATAGAGCCTAAAGGGTCTTAAAGATCGCCATGTCCAGTCCCCTTTCCTTTTGCAGGGTTAAAATTTGAGGTCCTGATATGGGGAAATGAATTGTCAGAGATCACCCACACCAGTAATGTCAGAGTCCAAACTCCAACCTCCATCTCCTAGCCCCCAGGCCAGAATTCACCGCTCCCCGCCAGGTGCATTTTGTTTCAGACTGGATATTGATCCAGAGAAGAAGTAGTGGGGAAAACCATCTGACAGTCATAGTACCCCCCACTGCTGAGGCTGGCTGTGGTGAGGAAGGGAGCCCCAGCAGGCCACCCCCGCCCACCACCTCCCGTGTCTGCACAAGAGCTCCAGCTCAGTGACAGCCAGACCCCTTATTAAGCAGCCTGTGCCATCTTGCCTCCTGCCCTTGCTGAACTTACACAGCTCATGTTGTAGGGATTAGGAAAAAAAAAATCCCTCCACCCTGAGGCGGAACAATAACAACATGGAAGCCAACGGGAAGGCAGTTCATCCTGTTGGCTTGAAAAATAACGAAGGTGACATTTAAGGGGCTGCTCTGGCCTCCCTGTCACTGGGTCTCATCATTAATTTAACTGTCTCTGTTACAGACAAACTTTCTAGTCAATCTTGGAGGGATGAGGGGGGCTCTTGTCCTCTGTGGCCCATTAAAGATGTAGGGGGCTTCTTTTCCTCTGTCCCCCACAGTCACCTGAAATCTAGTTTCTGTCCAATTCCTAGAGCTCAAATGACATTTCTGCAGGAGAGCATAATTGGCTGCTATTGTGGTGGAGGGGAGTGGTATGGGGAGAAGCAAGGAAGGTCCAGTAAAGATCAATGCTCTGCCTCGCCAATAGATGCTATTTATTCAGTGCCCAAGATGGACCACTTATTCATACATTCATTCGTTTGACAGTTCATTACAGGTGCCACTGTTGTGTCAGGCACTGTTGCTAAGTGCTGAGTATGTCATGGTGAGCCAAATAGCTGTGGCCCCTGCCTTCCTGGAGCTTATGATCTAGTAATGCTCTGTTCAATACGGTAAAACTAGCCACATATGCCTCCTAAATTTAAATTTATTCAAATTGAAAATAATAAAAAGTTAAGTTGTTCATTTATCCTAGCCACATTTCAATGCTCAATAGCCATATGTAACTGGGCTTCCATATTGGATAGACTGGAAACAACTCCAGCATCAGAGAAAGTTCTATCAGATAGCACTGGTCCCTCACAAAGCCATTTGAGGAGGATGTTGTTTCCCACATTTGGAGAAGAGGAGACAGTGATCAGCTGGTCATATTTGAAGACACAATTTGAACTTAGGTTTGTTTTACCAAAAGACCTATAAGTAATAGAAATGTACCAGGATCAAAGCCATAGATAGCTGAGTAGTTAAGAGCATATTGTCTGCAATATGACATATAAATGTTTAAATATTAATATTGGCCAGTGTAAACCTCATCTTACTAATTATATGGGAATAATGATGAGGTCACTTCGTATCTTGGTAGAAATGAGTGGGGAGATAATATATGTATGCATCATGCCTGTAATGTGGTAAATGCTCAAAAAATTGAGCTATTATTGTTTGGGATAAGGAAACTAAACTGTAACTAAGAAAAGCAACAATGGACGTTTAGGACCAGAAATAAGAGATAGGTCCAGAAATCATTTGTTTGGAAAACTCAAGAAGTCAAAAATTAAAACCAATTACAAACGAGGAAAGAGGATTCGGGATTTTGAAAACTGCATTATTTAACTATTGCTACATAACAAAACAACTGAAAATTTAATGCCTTAAGCACTGAACATTTATATCTCAAAGTTTCTGAGGGTTAGGAATCTTGTAGCAATTTAGCTAGGTGGCTCTGGCTCAGGGTCTCTTACAAGGCGCAGTCGACCTCACTGATAGAGTGCTTGCCTAGCATACCTAATGCCCAGGTTTGATCCCCATAACCAGGGGGAAAAAATGTACACACACTTGTACCATATTTTCAAATTTTTCAGTGCTAGTAGAGATATACACCCAAAAAAGAGCATATTGTCTGCAGTATGTCATATCAATGTTTAAATATTAATATTGGCCAGTGTTTTCACTTCTCTAAACCTCAGCCACTGTTCTAGAGACCAATTGTTTCTCCTACCAGAGTTGAGTCTCATGATCATTCTCTTGATGGAATAAAGAGTAAGGAAAAGGCAGAGATGGATGAGAAAAGGAGAAATATGATGGCTAATCGCATTCCAGTTCTACTTAGAAACACTTCCAAAATTACATTGTTTTAATTTCTGGCCATCTACTCTGAATTCCTGTCTCCCTCCCATCACTTGTCACCAGGTTGAACAGTAGAGAAGGAGAAGCAAGAAAGGAAGGAATCGTTATTGGATACTTACTATGCCATTTTGGTCATGTCTCATAACTATCCTATCAGATGGTGGCAAAGCAGAACATTGGAAATACTGTGCCCTTGTGTGTAGCTACTTGTGTGTAGCTATCTGTGGTTCTGAATTTTATTCTTCTCTAGCTAACAGGGCTCCAAAATGAAATCGACCTACCTAGAAAATATGCATAATGATTTGTGGGAGCTTGAGTGGGGGACATATTGGCCCTTCTAGTTATATATTTAGATTTAAAGAATATTGAAGTTTACTAAGACATAATACACAGATGGACACTGATGCCCTTACCTAGGACTTCTCACCTACTGAGAGATCCTAAGAACAGATCTCTCAGAGTTCTGTACTATGTGTCCCACAGTACAAAACAACTACCCTTGGAACCCACATTCAGTGTTTGGCTTTCCACATGTTTGTGCATGAATGTGTGTGTGTGGTCCATTTTGCTTTGTATTTTATAATTGATGTGTGTACAGATAAAGTGCATTTACTGTATTATCTGAAATGTTAGTGTTGACAAGAGATGATGAAAATCTTTTGCACCAGAAAGAGATTCACTGGTTATCCCAGGACCAGAGGCTTGAAGTAGCCATCAAAAAAACAAGCTGTTAGGTAACTGTTACTCAAAAACACAAGGGTTTACAAATTCCTGATCTTTTTTGTGATGAAATTAGCTATTGTCTCTTGGAGCTAAGACAATTAAATTCAATTTCTGGTATAAACTGTACTTTGGATTATACCTTTGAATAACTACTTGAGAAGGGTTAAACCAAGGTTTTCAAAAACATCAGACTTTTGTTAATATTTTTAAGTTACTATTAATCTTTATCTCATGTTTTTAAAAAATATCCATCTTGAAATCTTCATTAATTTTTGTTTTATATATAAAATGTTAGTGCAGATGTAACTATGTGATTTGTTTAAAAAGTAGATGTGGCACTGGGGTTGTAGCTCTGTCATAGAGTACTTGCTTAGCTTACATAAGACCTAGGATTTGAACCCTCAGCCAAAAAAAAAAAAAAAAGCATGTGCTATTATCAGATGCTCAATTTTTTTATTTCTAGTAAAATCACATATTATGTTTTGGATATGAGGTGTCTCCCAAAAGCTCACATATGAGACAATGTAAGAAGGTTCAAAGGTGAAATAATTCGATTATGAGAGCCTTAACCTAATCAGTGAAATAATTCCCTGATGGGACTCAGTGGTAACTGAAGGTAGGTGGGGTGTAATGGGAGGAAGTAGAGCATTGGAGAATGGTTTGGGGGCATATATTTTGTATCTGGCCAGTGGAGTGCCTGCCTCTCTCTCTCTCTCTCTCTCTCTCTCTCTCTCTCTCTCTCTCCTTCTTGATCATGTAAGCTCCTTCCTTCTACCATGATGTTCAGCCCTAAAACCCTGATGTTGAGCCCTAAAGAATGGAGCTGGCTATTTATGGACTAAGACCTCTGAAACCATGAGCCCTCAAATAAACTTTTCCTCCTCTAAAATTGTTCTGGTCAGATCTTTTAGTCACAGCAGAAAAAAAAAAAAACTGACTAAAACATTACATGATCAAAAAGATCAAAGACCTCCTCTCTAGAGCCCAGGATTGAGTCTCCTGCAAACTCTCTAGAAGCACTTAAAAGTAAGGGGAAGGCATGGAGGGATGAGAAAGGAGAGAGATGGAGATGCACAAGAGATGGGAGCTTTGGAGAGCACAGCTACTGGGATTGTCAAGGAGAAAGCATAAGAGGAATTCATTCTGAAGTTGTTTTCATGTACTTACAGAAACTAAGGAAGAAACTGCAACCATCCCCAGCCACACTACCAAACAACCAAATAGGAGTCAGAGAGGAACATGCCAGTGGAGGCAGAGCCAGCCAGCTTCGAGATGAACAATGGGATGGGCACCTAGAGAGTACTGATGAAGGGATTGAACCCTCTCTGTAGCTGAGTTATTCTAAAAGGCTCCTGGTCTTTCCTCTGTTTTTATTTTCTGTCTTGATGAGAAATGTGCTGATTTTCACCCTGTCTCTAGACAAATAGAACTTTGACATATAGTTCACAATTTACGTAACTGATTTCATATTCTCCTGCCAGCTGTATCATGCTTCTGACAATTACAAATATTTCTTCCCTCACCCTGAGGAGTTGTGGAGCATCCACAATTGTGCTGCTATCCCTTTAGTTGTATTGTTTTCATCATACACTGCAGGTAAACAAACAGGCAAGGGGGTAATGTTACCCAGGGACACATGATGGGTAGATGACACAGCCACAACCTGAGGAAGCAGGTTTCATATCCCAAGGATCTCCAATCTGGATCCCCTCAATCCCAATGTATTTGAATCAGTAGCATTTTTTTTTAGAATGTTTTACCTTTGAAAAAAATATGGGAGGCATTGCTTTAAGTTTTTACCCAGGAGACAAATATCCTGTGTCACATCCCTTTAACTTCATATAGCATACCATTGGCCAGACTCTTGCTAAGTGATCTCAGCAGGTTAATTTGACCTTGTGTGTTTCAGTTTCCTCATCTGTAAAATGGGGATGAGGATACACATATATCCTAGTGTTATTGCAAAGATCTTAAAAAATTGAAACTCGAAATGCACTAAAAACAGTACCTGACATAGTAGGACATCAGTGCCTGCTGTTGTTCACCTCGGTTCCCTCATCCATAAAACAGGGAATTTTCATTCCCATAGCATGATTGTGATACTCCAACGAAGGAGTGCAAAAGTGGTTTATAAGCTGTAGCGAGCTCTGAAGATGAGAAAGTATGCTGTAATTTTCACTCTTAATGACTCACATATGAAACAAGTCTAAGAACAGTGTATTCCAGCCGAGAAATTAAAAGCTTTGTTCCTTAGGAGTCAGAGTGTGTCCCTGTACAGATCAATGTTGCTGAAGGGAACAGAGAGAGATTTAATTACTTTGAGCCTTCATGCCTTCCCCACTGAGAGCAGAGAGCTCCTGTTGAGAGGAGTGGCTGTGTGTGGAGGTGACAGGCATCCTAAAGCACATACTAAACCTGGCACCTTCCAAAGGCCAGACAACTTGAAAAAGGAAGAGCTGGCCCCGAGGAGAAAGTGTAAGCCCTCTGTATCTTTGAAAGACCAAGAGCTATAGTGGAATCCATTTGAGTGTGGCACCTCAGGGAGAAGGAGGCTAACATGCCTTCCTGGCCCTTGCCTGGCTGTGTGAGTCTTCATGTATAGGCTATATGGTGCTGGGTTTGCCTACTCTGGTACCCACCCTCTAAGGGATACATGCAACCACATAATAAGTGTCACATACATAAGGTTATTTGCATGCTTCCCAGTCTACATGCACATGTTCCTGTGGCTCTGGCCACATCCTTCATGTAAAACATGAATGGGTTTGCATGTAAATGCTGTGCCTGCCCCTATAGACACATGCATGTCTGTTGGCCCAGTGTCTATGTGTCACACCAACTACCCCATGTGTATGCATAAAAGAAATCAATGTGAGTGTTGTGAATACATGGTGGTGTGCATTTGTATAGGGCTTTCCCAGGGTTTGTCATGTGATGTGATTCATCCCAAGGATGTTGTCTTTTACTCAGATAGCATTTAGACAGCTTATTAGGTGCATGGGGTGTTTGGGAAGGACTGTAATAGAGTGGGATCATGTCCCCTATCCTTGAGGTTCTTCTATTCTACAAGGGGACAGAAACAAGGAATCACACAATTCAGAGAAAAATTATAAGCATCAAAAAGATGATGGATAGGGATTATACTGGCTAGATTTGTGTTCAAGACTGAACTCCACCTTTTATGAGCTTCATGGCCTTAGCAAATTACCTCTCTGAATTTATTTTCCCTTGTCTATGAGATGAGATAATAACAATAGGTTTTGGGGGAAATTAAAGGAGGAAGTAAGAAGTCACCGAACGGTCAGGGATGTGGCTCAGTGGTAGAGCATTTGTCTGGCATGCAGGAAGCTCTAGATTCAATCTCCAGTGCAGAAGGAGAAGGGGGGAGTGGGGGAAGGAAGAAGAGAAATCAGGTAATAAAGTACAAAACAAATACTATGGATGTGAGCTTGCGAGGCGGGCTCTATGGAGGAGGAGGTAAGAACTGACCTGGTAGGCAAGGCTGATGCCAGTCCAGGAGAGGAGGTGATGATCCTGAGCTCCATGTTGGGCAGCCCTTGTTCCTTCACCTAGCAGTGTCCAAACACCTGGGGCAGAAAAGGACCTTGGATAAAATGGGACTCCAACCCTTCAGGTCACTAAGGCAGAAACGGATTGAGAGGGCTCATCCATACCCTTTCTAGGAGTGTGTGGAAGGAGCAGCTAACACAGCAAGAGGTTCTACGCTGGTGCTTTTGCACAGTCTCAGCCTGGCTCAGGGGCAGAGCTACTGTGAACCAAGAGAGCACATTTTTCAGATAAGAAACAAACCCTCCTTTCGATAGCTGTAGCCCAATAGAGCCCGCCTTGGTGAGCTGCAAATTAGAATACTGCTTCCTTCAGGCAGGCATAGGCCTTGAGCACCCAGCTCAGTGATCAGCGCCCTGACCAGGATGCAGGCCTAGTTCCCTCTCAGGCAGATGCCCTATGTAACCCTACAGAGTGGCCATTGCCTGGATAGGGTCCAGGCATCATAACAGATACTGGAAGATGCAACAGGTAACAGGACATTGTGTCCACTCCCACAGGAACTCGGCCTATCAGAAGGAATGAAAATAACAAAACAAGCAACCAATCATTGTGAAAAGCCCCATGGGAAAGGAAGGCTACAGATTAGAGGAGGATTCCCAAACCAAACCTCAGGTTCAGGAAAACTGTAGAAAGATGGGTGAAACATCAAGAATGGAGTGAGGCTCAGATCTATTTGGTACACAGCAGTGATCAGGCACAGAGATTTTATATTTTGATGTAGCACCGTCAGGCTGATAAATTAAAATGGCCCCTAAGTGTAACAGGTACCATTATACATAGGTAACAGACACACCATGTGTTTTCATACAAGGAAACTGAGGGTTAAGTAACTTGTCTACAGTGTCTGACTGGTAAGTGGCAGAGCTGGGGGCTGTTTCCAAGTTGTACCCTAACCATGGTCTCCATCACCTTGGGTAAGATGTGTTTCTTTTGTCAGACCCAGGAATAAGAGCCAAAGCAGAAATCCAGATTTATTTATTCTCTTTTTTTCTTTCTTCTTTTCATTTTTTGACAGGGTTTTGCAACATGCCCATGCCCATGCCCATGCTGGTTCAGAGGTCCTAGGCTCAATTAATCCTCCTGCCTTGGTCTCCCAAGTGCTGGGATGGCAGACATATGCCATCATGCCCAGTTAAGCCCAGACTCCTGAAACAAACAAACCAAGAACAATATGGAGGCTACAAGAATATGCCTCTCGGGTGTCCTATTTCAGGGGGCATAATTAATCAATGGAACCAACAAGTGCCCTCCAAACTCCAGCACCAACTCTGTACCATGCTGGTCCCTGGTCACTCCTAGTCAATGGAGACTCTCAGGCAGAGACTCTCAGGAAAGGCTATTTCTGGAAACACAGGACTCCTCTCATGGGAAACTCATGTCGCAGTGACTCCTAGACAGCCCTGCCAACATTTCCCTAGGAGCTCCTTAGGATTCCTAAGACACTTCCTGCCCTCCCTCTCTTCTTCACTGAGTATCCCTCCTGCATCATGAACTCATGGCTTTTCCAGCCTCCTTGAGCTTCCTCCTTGCTTTTTCTCACAGGCATTTACCCTACCAGATTCTTGAAGGTTTAATCATGTCTCAGTTTCTATTTTCCTTGGAGACATGGACTAACACAGATGAGGTGGGTAGGTCTAAATAAAAGCAGACTCAAGATGGGTGTCCTGAAGCCCAGGATTCAGAGCCTGGAAGGCAGACAAAGGGAATGTTCAGAGTAGTTGCTGCTTGAAGCTCTGTCCCTTTCCTCACCTCTGCAGGCCTCACAGGAGCTGTTCTTTCTTGAACACCCTCCTCTCTCCCCTTCCTCTGCACTTACTCTATCTCATCTGGAGATCATTTCCTTCAAGCCCAATTGGGGAGATGCTCTACCCCTTTGGGCTACCCACAGGCCCTGACCTTCACATATCACAGACCTTACCACACTGAACCTGCACCTCCTGCTTGCTGGGGGCTCCCTGAGGATGGATCTCAGCCTGTGCTGCTTATCACCATACTCCAGTGCCTGGTGCAAAAGTCCCTGAAAATGTAGGAGGCATTGAATAAACAAACACATTGATAAGGAAGGTGTGGCCTCACAGCAGACCCACCACTTGCCTTGTCATGCAGATACAGAACCTGGATACAGTGCATCACAGTGAGCAACTAGGACTAGAGAGGCTTAATCTGGCAGGTGGCCCTATTCTCAAATTTGCTGAGCATCAGTTTCCTTATCGGTGCCTCACTCTCCCAGTTACATGTCATGTATAACAAAGTGACTAGCACAGTAATAAGAGCTCAAATATGTCACACCCTCTAACCTGGCCCCTCAGCCACCTCATTGCAGACCTATCACTCAAATGTAGCTACACTCACAAAGACAGAGCCTCTGCCTTTCTGACTATATTGAAAAAATACTTATGCTCTGCCATCTGCACTACCTGCCATCTTTCTTCCCAGGGCCCCATGTTCTCATCTCCTGATTATTAAAGACATAATAAACACGTATTGCTCTCCTGCTGCTGTCATGGCCCTGGGGATTCAGAAATAAGGAGATGAGAGTCTTCTTTCTTATAGCTGGTGGTCCAGTGAGGGTTGGAGAGAGAAAGAGAATAGAAACACGTGTAAAAATAAATAATTGCTACTCAGTGCAATAAAGCCACAATAGACTGAGACTCGACTGCTAGCATGTGACAACATGTATCCCAAATTCTCAAAACATAGCCAATCCTAATCATTTTATTATTTTCACTAGAGGCAATTCATTGTGTATGATCTACTTAATATGTTTTAATTTTTTATTGTGAAATACGTTAGGCATTTTAAAAAGCACAGGTACAATGAACAACCATACCAACCACAGAGCTTAAATACAAAATGCATGTGTGTTTTTTCTTCTTTCTCTTCCCAGTGGTAATCTCTCTTCTGATTCAGGTGTTTATCATTCCCCAGTGTGTTTTCATATTTTAATTGTACATGTATGTGACTACGAATGATATATTACATTGTTTGACTTGTTTAAAATTTTATATGAATGTTGCATACTGTATACACCACTCTGCAATATTTTTGGATTTGCTCAGCAAAATGTTTCTGAGATATATCCATGTTGATACCTGTACCTCTCATTCACTCATTTTCACTGCTCTATAGTAATCAGTTGTATGGCACACATCATACTATTAATCTATTTTCTTAATTACAGATATTTGTTTTGGGAAAACATATATGTCCATTAGCATCTTCCAAGAAGCATACATCAAGATGGAATTAGAGGTGCAAGAGATTTATTGGAGAACCCCTTATGAATGATAAAGGGGGAGGCGGGGTAAGATGTGGATCTGATAGGAGTGAAAGGAGAGTGGGGGCTGGGGATGTGGCTCAAGTGGTAGCGCGCTCGCCTGGCATGCGTGCGGCCCGGGTTCGATCCTCAGCACCACATACAAAACAAAGATGTTGTATCCGCCGATAACTAAAAAATAAATATTAAAATTCTCTCTCTCTCAAAAAAAAAAAAAAAAAAGGAGAGTGGGAAGGAAAGGGGATGGAGGAGGAGAGCTTCACTGTAGTGAAGTTCTAAGAAGATCTTGCCAGGCCGACAATGATCCCCTGAGAAAAGGTTGTCCATTGGAGGTGTCCTGCGTTGGCAAGAATGGCCCACTGTGACACCCCTACATGCAGGTGAAGCATCATGATAGACCTAAAGGTGTAGCAGCTGCAGCATTCATCAACCATGCTCCCACAGCAGGTTTTCTTGAAGAGTGCCCTCCAGGGTTGCAATTGTGCATGAGCAGAGAGGAAGTTTTTCTGGGGGACTTTTGTTCATTCATCCTCTATCTTAAAAAAAAAAAATGAGGTGAAGAAGGTCATCAGAGTATGGTGTCATTAAAGCTGGGTCCTAAAGGACCATCTCAGGCATCATTGCTGGGGCCGGCAGTCACAATAAGCCACTTCCATTTATTTCTTGATATCCATTGAGCTCTGCTGCCAGGGATCTACAATCAAAGCTCTAGCAGGCTTCAAGGTAAAGCTTTGAAGTCTCACAGACCTGCACTTCATTCTTATTGCAGCCACTTGGCCATTGCATAACCTTGTACAAGACATTCCACTACCACGGTTCTCATTTTTCTCACATGCGTAATGAGAATAACCAGATCTATTTCAAGAGTTGTTCTGGGGACTGATTAGAGATGAGATAAGCACTGTACCTGACACACGTAGTAGGTGCTTGGAAAAAAAAAATGTCTTCCTCATCCTATCAGCCCATTGTAAAAGATTAAGAAATCTATCCTTGGATGCAATAATTTTTCTCAAACAGAGAAATGCTTAAAAACTTACAACCTTAGTTCTGCAAACTCCAGCTATAGCAATTGGGATGAATCAGAGTGATCTCCACCAAACCTTCTTATTCACACCCATCACTCTTTCTAAAGCAGCATTTGTGATTAATCTCACTCTAGGGCTAAATCGGTCCCAAGCGCTTCCCAGGCACTTGATAAAGAAGCTCTCTGATTTATAGCAAACACCATTATTGAGCGGTGGCAGAGAGAGGCCATTGGGGGATTTGTCTTGCTGGAAACTCTGTCCGTTGGAGCCATTTCTTCTATTTTCCTAGATAAGAGCTCAATTTATTTCAAAATAGATGGATGGGGTTCTTTTTGTTGTTGTTGTTGTTTCCTTGGTGGGTAGGAGACAGAGAAGACATGAACAATTTTTAAAAACAAAGAATAATATTTACTATTTTAAGTTTGAGAAACTTTTGTCAGCTTATGCAGACATCAGGACTTATCAGAGGGCTAGGTACATAGTAGATCTTCAGTAAGTACTTTTGGAAATGGACCATCATCTCATATGATCATCTCATATGATCTTCTCAGTGACCCCATGAAGTACCCTGAGGCCACTTTATATTTGACAAAAGAGGAAGCTGAGGTTAACAGTCTAGAGGTAGCAGAGCTAGGACTTCCATGGAAGCCCTGGACCCAATCCTTATTGCCCTCCCTGGTCCAGAAACACAGTCATCAGACCCATTTCCTTGAGCACAGATGTTTGAAATACAGTTGTGACATCAAACTGAAAACCTGCTTCACTAACACTGCAACTTCTTTCTCACCTATTCTCTGGGCCCTTTTGGTTCTACTCCAGGAAACATGCATGGGACATTTGCCTCTCATTTGTGGTCACTGTCACCTCCACCAACATGACTGCCTCATCTGCTTGAACAGTCCCGTTGCAGTGACTGAGAGCTCCTTACTCTGCCATACTGTCCACTGTTGCAAGCCCTTCTTATTTGATTGGACCAGCATATTGTCCTTGAAATACAATTCCCCTGGACCCCAGACTTGGCCACTGGCAGAATAGGGGCAGGAAAATCAGGCTCAGGCAGACCTGGTTTGAAGCCTACCCACTTACTAGCTGTCTGACATATGGAAAGTTCTCATTTGTAAAGTGGAACCAATATTGTGTCAGTAGAAATATTTCTTGGCACCCAATAGTGGCATAAATAACCACCTAACAGTGGCATAAATAATAAAGACACTTAATATCTCACTTCACAAAATGTTTAAAGGGAGGAAGTGCCAATGCACTTAGCCCAGCAACTCAGGGATGTTGGGGTTCTGGGGTGGTACCTCCAGAATGCTGGAGACCCTCATAGCTTGACACAATCCTTGCAAAGCAGGGATAGAAAACAAAGTACAATAACAATAGGCTTCAACCCCAAACTAAACATCCTGGCTTGGGAGGCTGGGACAGGAGAATCGCAATTTCAAAGCCAGCCTTAGCAATTGCAAGGCACTAAGCAAATCAGTGAGACCCTGTCTCGAATAAAATACAAAATAGGGCTGGGGATGTGGCTCAGTGGTCTGAGTGCCCACTGAGTTCAATCCCTGGTACCAAAAAAAAAAAAAAAAATCCTTTCCATGACTTCTCTCTTTTCCAAAGAAACATTTTCCCTGGAAAACATTTGCTTTGTTTGATTTATAATTGGTCATATCTGGTCACGTGCCTTTTTAGTCACTGGCTGGTGAGGAGCATTGCCATGATTGACGAAGATGGTCATGATCTATTCTCTCGGGCAGGGCACACCAACACAAAGCAAAATAATGTTTGCTGGAAAGGAAGAGCAACAGTGATTGTTGGCTGGGCAACAGTCGCATTTTAGTGTATAGAATTGGACAATGTTTAGTAGAATCCCTGGCAATTTGTTCCATAATTGTTAACTATTACTATGACTTACTATTATTAAAAATGTTAATGAAAGCAACCAAAATTCCCACCTAGAATCCCTGCTTATCCTCAACAATGGTCTTGATTAGCATGCTCCTAACAGAAAAGAAAAAGGCATCCAAGGCTGGGCTGCCTTGCCACATAACTCTATGAACTGGGACACACATCACGGTTCAGGTGAATGGCACTCTGCAAGTCGGCAGTGTTCAACTCGTGTGGCCATTTAGCTTTGGTCCCAACTAGGAGGAGAGTATTCTTTAGTGTCATCTGTCTTTACCACAGCCTCTTATCTAAGAAGTAGTCACCTTCTATTGGCCCTGACATAATATTATTTTTAGTTTAGCTTCATTGTTGTCATGACCACTTTTCATAAGTCTCACACTGAAACTTTCAACATAGGTAAAAAGAGGGAGAAGCAGTTCCCTTTGAGGAAGAGCCAGTGTCCAGTTGTGGCCTTTGAGCTTGACCATGGAAGCTCTAATTGTCCTTCTTATGTCACTGAGACTGGGGTGAGGAGGGCTCCCCAGTTCTGCTGGGATGTATGAAACAGTTCCAGGAGAGAGACCACAGAGACCACTGTGGTGATGGCTGATTGTTACTTCATGTTACCTGGAGTACAAAACAGACTTGGTTGAAAATGCCATCTTATATTTGTCTCTTGACATTCTGTCTTATGAAAAGAATCTCTTAGTGATCTGCCAAGAACTGAATGTCCTCTCAGGCTTTGGCCCCAAACTTCCTTTTGTAAAGCAGCTTTGGAAATAAGGCTGAGTGTAAGCTATTAGGTGAGAGGGAAAGAACAGTAGCAAGCAACAATCACTTACCCTATGCCAGGGACCTAGAAGCCTAAACCCACTACCTCCTCAAACATGCTCTATAAGGCAGGCATTCCAGATCATTTGGTAGGAAAGGAAACTGTCCCGGGATGCTAAGTATTTCTCCAAAACAGTATTTCTGTATGTTCATGTATTATGGACCAACCAATTAGCCAAGCTCCCAATGTCTGATGTCTCCAAAGGGCATTGCATCAAGGGCCCAGAAACTGGGAAGGCCGAGGTAGCCTTAACTGACTAGAACAAGACACTGAGGCACTCTGGGCTCCAGTGTCCTCATTCCTAAAGTAGGACAATCATACCTGTCTCACAGAATTGCTGCAGGAGTCAAACCAGCTACTGCGTGTCAAGTGCTTTTAGGTCTTGGTTTGTAAGAGGTCTCAGTAATGAGTGGAGGCTGTTATTATTGCTCTCCTTACTGTTTGTTTGTATTGTTAGTGACTTGATCCTACTGAGCCCCAGTGACCCCATCTCCAGAACAATCTGACTCAAGGGCTCTCTGCAGAGTGAGTCTGAGCATTGCTGGGCAGGTTTCCCCAAGCCTGGTCTGTCTTTCCTGCCTGCATTTCCTTTGCATTTCAACAGATTTCTATGTTCTGGATGAGGCCACTGAGTGTTATCTGCAATCTGTTCTGGCTGTTAAATAAACTTTTTCTGCTACAGGACAAGCTGTCACATGTGTGTAAATATCACTTTCTGCCTGGACTATGATTTCCAAGTCAAAGCTCTCACTTCATGGTGACTATTAGGGTCACTCTGGATCCAGAGCCTATGAATCATGGATTACAAGCTCAAACTGTGAGGCTGCTCCAGGGACAAACTGGCCTGAAAATGGACTGAGTACTCGAGCATGTTTATGGCCACTCTTGACATCACAGAACCACCTTCCATGTCATCCTCATTTGAAGAGGTTGCACTATGAAGAGATAAAAAGCAACATGTGCATAACAGTACATTTATAAAGCCCATTTCTGCCTGAGAATAGACTCTACATCCTTAGAACAACTCCAGGAGTTCAGGAGTCTCAGAACTGTTGTGTAACCCAGCAGTCAATAACTTCACCTCTCTGAATCTCAATTTCTCTACCTATTAAGTTGGGTTGTTGGGGGATTGAATAATGATGTTTGATAGCTAACTTCACAGTTTAGGCTTCCCTAAAAATGCCCTGAGATAAGCATGAGGGCAGGGCAGGTGGCCTTCAGTTAGTTTAGTTGGAAATAATCTTAGCAAGCACTTGTGAAGGGCTGAAAGTAAGTCAGGAAAGAGAAAAGCCAATGTGTGAAAGTTCTAGACCCCAGGAGGCTCAGTCCCACAGGGTCCCCTCTGTCAAACTTCGTGGGACATACCACAGAATCATCTCAAGAAGATGTGGATGCTGAGGCCTGTGTCCAGTGACTCAACCTCACTAACTGAGGGATGGGCTTGGGCTTGAATCCCTGCATGTCCAGCCGACCCTGCTGGTTAAGCGACATCCTGTGGTGCCAAAGGAACCTCTAGGGAGAAAAGCAAGCACCCCCAGCATAGGCAGGTGATCTCGAGGCCAGGAGACATGGGTGTGGCTCCTCAAGCAGTCCTGACACTAACTCTGAATGCTAATCAACTCTAATGCATCCTGACAATACTTCTTACACCCTGGAGAGTATGCTGAGCCCTGGACACACACAGGGTCCTCCCAATAACCCTGCAAAGCACCCATTGTGGATATCTTCATTTTCTAGGCAGAAAACAGTCTTAGAGAGTAAGTAAGGTAACCCACCCAGAATCAGCCAGCCTCAGACCCAGGTCTGGATGACTGCAGAGGCTGAGCTCTTAGGGGCAAACCTGGAAAGGAATCTGCCTGTCTAGCAGAACCACTGAGACTCCACTGTGAAGAATTCAATGGCACAACATTAAAAGGCAATAATAGTTATTATTCTTTTTTTTTTTTAAATATTTATTATTTATTTATTTTTTTTAGTTCTTGGCGGACACAACATCTTTGTTTGTATGTGGTGCTGAGGATCGAACCCGGGCCGCACACATGCCAGGCGAGTGCGCTACCGCTTGAGCCACATCCCCAGCCCAGTTATTATTCTTTATATTGATTTAAGAAGCATGTATTGAGCAATGCTTTGGACTGTTGACACAAAAATAGAGGAAAATAACAGAGCTCCTGACCTGAAGGTACTCTTGGGCCAGTAGCCAAGGGCAGGCTTGCAGTATAATGAAGCAGGGACAGTGATAGGACTCTTCCTGTCTTCACATCATATGGCAAGGACAAATTGAGCTGAGAGGCAGAGTGACTTGTCAGATCCCACAGCCAGTAAGGAAGACAGAATGTGAATCTACAACTTCTGAACTCAAATCCCTAAACTAGTTCCCCTGAGAGGAGTAGCTAGTACATTGAGATTAGTTAAGGTCAAAGCTGATGGCCTGCAAGAGTCTGGGTAGCCACAAGTGTCAAATGAGGGTTATAGGTACTCTGAAGAAAAATAAAGCAGATAGTAAGATTAGCGAATGACTAAAGAGTGAAGAACTGGTGCGGGTTTTTTATACCCTGCCATAGGTGGGAAGAGGTGATATAAAAATGTCACTGGGTACATGGGTGAGACTTTCCCTTTGCTATGTTAGTAAAGTTCACCCAAAAGCTACTTCAAACATTTAAGAAACAACAATTGCTTGCTTATTTGCACTAATTTGTTCATATCTCCATTCATTAAAGCTTTCAATCTTTTGGCTTGAATTCACTTAGCACTAATGTGCAGTAACATGTCAAGACTAGCTTTCGGTTAGGTGATTGGTTCATGGCAAGCAGAGTTGCTATTGAGAAATAAGATACTGGAAAGTGTCAGGGATTGTGAAGCAGGAGAAAAGTGTTCCTACAGAACAAAGCAAGGACCCCAAATAAATGTTTCCCTGTCAATTGTTTTCATTTGTGTGTAAAAGCATGTTAAGACAGTTGAACCTTTTGAGTCTCATAGACCTGGATTATCTTTGTATCTCTGGTCAAGCACCACAGTCCTATGTGACCCCATTTTTTTAGTTATAAATTGGGAGAATCAGCCAGCCTTTACAGGATTGCTGTGAGGATTAAAAGGAGAGAAAGTTTGTAGGATCTTGCCTTCAGTAGGGATCAACAAATATTAGTTCCTATTCTCCCAGCCTATCATATGGAGAATGGAATGGTGATTCTAGGAAAAGGCTGGCCTCATTTCTCTATACTTAAACATCAGAATATAGAAACCGATGAATGTATTAGTTAGCTTTCTGTCACTATGACAAAATACTTGAGAAAATCAACTTAAAGGAGGAAAGATATCTTTTGGATCACAGTTTCAGAGTTTTCAGTCCCTGGTCACTTGGCTCCACTGTTTGGGGGCCTATGGTGAAGCAGAACATCATGGTGGGATGTGCACTGTGAAGCAAGGCTGCTCACCTATGGTGGTCAGGAAGCAGAAAGCAAGAGGTAGGGGACTGAGGACAAAATATGCCCCCCAAGGGCACTTACTTTCCCCAGTGACTTACTTTCTCCAACAAGGCCCCATCTAAAAAGTTCCACCACTTCCCAATAACCTGTTGAACTTTGATACATCAAAGGGTTAACCCACTGATGACATCAGAGCCCTCATGATCCAATCACTTCTTAAGGCCCCACTGCTGAACACTGCATTATAAACCAAGCCTTCAAAACATGAATTTTGGGGGGGGGGGG
>NW_026000082.1:7879720-7996812 GCF_001458135.2 Marmota marmota marmota | reverse complement strand
GGGGCGGACATTTCATATCCAAGCCAAAACAATGGAAATCAGAAGCACTATCCAGACCAGGGCACATCATCAGTTCTAAGCTATAATAGGCCACATAAATGGCCATCTTTCTGGAAATGCCCTTGCTAATAATGCCAGCATGTAAAAATCCGTGTGAGTACAGTGCTTTGGATGCTGTTTGAAGAATACACCTGTTACTGTACTTAAAACCCCGAATAAGCCTGAAAACTAAGCAGGGTAAATGTTACCATCCCAGTTTCCCTTAGAAAAAATTAAGACTAGTAAGACCAGTGATGTTGCACTTGATTCTTTTACACCATCAAAGGGGAATAATGAAAAAAATTAAATTCAATTTGCTTCTGTGCAAAAACAAGTGGAATATTGAGGTTTTCTTTCCAGAAATGAATGAGGTATTTCTCACCATAGATTACAGAACTCTAGGCCCTAAAATAGGACTTTTACCCTTCACGTGTATGAATATGTTTAAAATGGATATGTTTACCTTCTGTCATAATAGTATTAAAATGACTAATTTTAAGTAGGGGATAAAAGTTACTGGTCCTGCTGTTTACTAGTGAGGGGTGAAGGGAAACACACTTTCCATACACTTATGAGATTTGCCAGCTGAAGTGACAAGTTAACTTTAGAAGATACATCCTTAAATATAGAACAATAAAATCCTCCAGTAGACCATCCATCATATCTAACCAACAAAAATATGATCATACTTTGTATCTATTGGCTAAAATTACTACATGTTAATTTTACTTTTTTTTTTTTAATATTCTCAAGGTGTGGGGGAAAGTAGAGCTGATTTTAAACCAACACAGCTCAAGATTAGGTTCCAGGCCCCTTGTGGTCTATGAAGATGGTGGTAGTAGGAATCTGCCAGCTATGCTTAATATTTCCAAGAGCCTAACTAAAAAGTTTCAGATTTTCTCTCGCATAATTAGGCCACCAAGACAAATTAAAACCACAAATTTCTGTTCCTTTGGCTGGAATTTGGAAATGGCAGCGGGCACATGATGATCAGAGACCCTGATTAGTCTAATAATATCATAGAATCTCCGAGAGCTGAAAATAGGACCACACTGTGACTTCTGCCCCTTGCCCAGCCAGCCGCCTCAACTCCTAAACAGCTGGGGCAGCGAGAGACCATGGTCACAAGTTCAGACACTCTGATCCTTTGACAGAGAGCTGTGGTACAAACTCCTTGTGCACAGGAAAGGAGTGCTTGGTGATTAGAAGCTGGGAGCTTCTAACAAATCTGATGGAAGTCAGTGGGCCAGGTATAGAGGGTGGAATATAGAGGGTTTTTTCCCAGAAATGAATGAGGTATTTCTCACCACAGATTACAGAACTCTAGGCTCTAAAAGAATAGGACTTTTACCCTTCACTTGTATCAATATGCTTAAAATGGATATTTTTACCTTCTGTCATAATAGTATTAATATGATTTTAAGTAGGGGATAAAAGATACTGGTCCTGCTGTTTACTAGTGAGGGGTGAAGAGAAACAGTTTCCATACATTTATAAGATTTGCCAGCTGAAGTGGCAAAAAATGAAAGAAAGACACAGACTTCAGAGTCAAAAGATGAGGGTTTGCAGTTCAGTTCTACATTAAGAGTTAAGCAGTACAGGACACACTGCTTAATATCTTTGAGCTACAGTTTCCAAAGAAAAAATGGAAGTGATACCTGCTTCTCCAAAGAGAAGCAGAAAGTGATACCTGCTTCTCCAAAGAGAAGCAGAAAGATTACAAATCCAAAGATTTGTAATTTGGATTACAAATCAGTGAGACCTTTAGTTCCAATCCCAGTTTAGCCATTTACTTGAAATATATGCTTAGATAATTTGCCTAATTCCTTCAAGCTTAGTTTCTCCTCTATGAGTAAATAATATCATTTTTCCTTCCAATATTATAGGTTAGTTTTGAGGATACGGTGCAGGTAAAAAAAAAAAAATCCTTGTGTGGTAAAGCAAATAAACTATCAAATTTACTATCAAAGCAAGATAAAACTTAGGTTCTTTTTGCTGAGATAAATATCATTTCATTTTAAGGAATTACTCTGTTTCTTTGCCTGCTGAAGGAGGATAAACCTAACAGGTTTCAATTCTAGTCCTGCCACTTCTTCACTGGGCCCTGTGGTTGCATGTTCCATCTCACATTTTGTTTGGTGGTGTTGATGGTGCCCCTCCTCAATTCCAGGGCTGGATCCGGATAGGTCCAGGCCAAACAGGATGTTCCTGTCCCTTGCCATGGATTGCTTCAGGGATACAGTTAGAGTGTTGAAGGCTCTGTTCCAATAGTTGTAGGCTGAGTTGTTCTTTCCACCTGGGTATGAATGAAGCATGTAACCACAAGAGCTGCTGACATCCACCTTAATAACATTAGGGAAGAGTGAAGCCACAGTTGAGAAAAATCACAAAGAAAAAGATCAATTGCTTTGCTTACATCATGATCCTCTGGATTAAACTATGCCAAAAGGTAGTTCACTTCTGGGGTTTTCCATTAGGTGAGGCAATAAATTTTCTTGACTCAGTTTGAGTTAGTTTTTCTGTTCTTACAAGTAAAGTTTCTTCCTCATCTTTTCATAGCTTAGCCATGGGCAAACTTCACTGCCCCTCTAAACTTCAGTTTCCTGATCTCCAAAGGGGACATATAATATCTATCATTTACAGGATTGAACTGAGGTTCAAAGGCACTTGGTACAAAGCAAGCATTTGATTTTTCTAAAAAAAAAAAAAAATGGTTATGTTTGAAGCTCTAGGCTTTATGCTGCTTTAAGTACATCATTTCACCTAATCATTGCATCAAACCTCTGAGGACAATAAATGAAGACATGGGGATTACAAAGTTGCAGTGATTTGGCCAGAGTCCCAAAGCTAACTCCCAAGAGGCAAAGTTTCACAAAATGTGACTGTTTTTTCCTTTTTTCATTCTCTTATCCTTTGACCAGATGATTGATGTTGAGTATACAGTAATAATAAAATATTAATTGTATGCCCATAATGTGCCATGACTATAAGGTATTAAATATGTACCAATAAATACACACATTCTCTTTTAGTTTTACAGGATACAGTTTCACAATTATCTGCATTGTAAAAGAGATTAGATGAAGTCTGTGCCTTTACTGGCCTCATGCCCCTAATGATTGAGCTAAACAGCCAACATCTAAATCTTATAGGCACAGGGATAGTGCAGACAACAACAAGAAAAATTCTACAACTAAATGCTGAAACATATAGAGGTTGTTTTAATAAGATACTTCAAATACACACACACATACATACACACACTACACATATATCTTACATTCTAATTGCTATTTGTTCCTAAAACCTTGGACCAAAATGTAGTATTTCTTTTATATTTGATTCCATGGGTTAAAAAATATTTTTTTCATATGCATTATAAAGATATTATCTCTATTTAATCTTTGCTTTTTTTTCTTTGACATGATGTCAACTGGTATATGTTTTCTAGAAAGTCTGAACACCACAATCAGATGTGACAATGGGGTGGAAGGAAAAATAGACGAGGGTCTCCACTACACTATTTTCTTAGGAAATCTGCAGGGAAATCAAACACTGTGTTTTACTGTTTACCTCTGGGTGACATTCTCCAAACGTCTTTACATGTTATGGAGTGCCTCTTACAAAACCCAGTCACCAGGAGAGTGAAGAATGACAGTATGTAGAACAGGCACTGTGAATCTCTCCCTTACAAGTGTTGTCTTTTGTGCAGATCAAGAAATACCTTCTGAGCAATACATAATAAACCCTGGAAAAGAAAAAATAGGCTCTGAACTTGTCTTCTTAACAATTAACAAATAATTTATCAAAGCAAACTGAACAGTATTAGGACACATCCTAAATGAGACTCCACAGGCTCCCACATGCAAGGAGGGGCCCCACTTTCCTATACTGCCTCACTACTGCAGATTTTGATAGAAGCATCTAAAAGGAAGACCTGAAACATCATCCTGCAGACAAGGTAAGTGGTCTCAGGTTTTATGCGGGCATAAAGATGTTTACCTGTATTGAAGCCACACATGAAAAAACCAAAAAACTAGAATTTTTTTTCTTATCTGTTGATAGCTTAATCTTAAGATACTTAAGAGTTGTGGAAAATAGAGTGGTAGTCAGATATACCTTTGCTCTTCTTACATTGGAAGTCAGATATAGATTTAGTCTTCTTACATTTTTTAACCTCTTCAAGCCTATTATTGTAACATGAAAATAAAACCTTCACAAGGTGGTAGAATAAATGAATATAGTCCAACTCATAGTAGATGCTAAAAAAAATAGTTACTTTCTTTTTCCCTTCTCAAAAAAAATTATTTATTTAATAAAATATGTTTTAAGGAAAATTCTGTCCTAGGAATATAACTAGAACAGTGTTAATCTTTACCAGTTTGGGAGCACAAATAATACTGTATAAGTAAAACTCATATTTGAAAATTTTCTCACAAATGTATACAATACCATAATTTCTGGGCATCACTGGGGATTTGTGCTTCTTTTCTCATCTTCCTCCTCTGGCACTGTTGTGTTGTTTTTTTTTATTGGTTGTTCAAAACATTACATAGCTCTTGACATATCATATTTCATACTTTAGATTCAAGTGGGTTATGAACTCCCATTTTTACCCCGTATACAGATTGCAGAATCACATCGGTTACACATCCACTTTTTTACATAATGCCATATTAGTGACTGTTGTATTCTGCTACCTTTCCTATCCTCTACTATCCCCCCTCCCCTCCCCTCCCCTCCCATCTTCTCTCTCTATCCCATCTCCAGCACTGTTGTTGATGTCTGGTACGCAGGAGATGAACATGGGGACAGCATCTCATTCCTTCTCCTAGTGGTATCTCAATGAGAATAGAGTGACTGTCTTCTCTGAGAACCCCAGGGATTTCCAAACTATAATACTGCTGAGAACCCAAAATGACATAACTTTACTAAATATGCTGTGACAACATGAAAATGAACATTTCTCCCAATTTTGTTGTTTCTACTATTGCCTGGACCAAAACCAGCACTTCTTGTGCTTCTCTACTAAAAGGGCTTCTTCGGCATCAGCCTGTGACTGTTTCCCTTGTCATACCATCCATAGGTGAAGACCAGGAAATTTTCTATCCCAAGGTCCTCATGTCCACATAATCTCTACTTTCCCCACCAATGCAAACCATTTCCTGCAAACAGATACCTTCAGACATCCATTTCCCAGTTCATCATAATCACCAAACTTTGGAATCCAGTTTAGGCTGAAATCCTGTAACAACTATTACACATTCAGATTTCTTATCCGCTAGGGGTCTGACTTTCAAATCAAAGGCAAGTATGAGAAAGCAAGATGTATAATATAAATTTATTCTGTGACATTTTTCTCATTAAAGATATTTTAAAATACATCATTATTTTATGAAAAATAAATACCTCATAGAAGAATTTAGATAATATCTGTAATATACATGATTTGACCCTGGATATTCTTTTTTTTTTTTTCATTTTGAACATCATTTCTTAAAAAATAGCACAAAAATTATAAGGATTGCTGTATTCTTCACATGTCCTTAGTCTCATAAATTTTAATTCAATTGTCAGTTCTTTTCTCAACTATGTATGTTAATGGTATTTGCTCCTGTTTTTGGATTGGAAGAGTATCCATTTTCTGTTTCTTAACAGTGATATTTAGGTCCTCTTTTTCTGATTCTTCAAGAAAATGCTTCATGCTGAGTTTGAATAGCAATCGAGGGTCTGGTCCAGAAAGTGGTGGGCAATTACAGATCTCTCGAATTTTGAGAGCCTATAACGAAAGAATACAGTGCAATTCCTGATATATTTTATGCAAATCAAATATAATGCATTCTGTATTTTAGAATAAAAGTCATCTTAATTAAAACACATTAAAGATAAACACAGATAAATTCATGGTAAGTATCTACTTACCATCATTTGCTCAAATAGTATTTTTAAACAACAGCAATTGTATCTACAACTGCTCAAACGCTCTGTAAAGAATAAATAAATCTTAGAGATATCTCTATAGTTTCAAACTCAAGCAGACCCTGAGAACAACCATTCAGAGTAACAATAATCTGAAGACTCTTGAGAGTGTTGTTTTTTTTTTTTAAAAAGGAAAACAGTAGAAATACATGTCTGAACATACTGAAAAAAGACATACTTGGATAGCATGGGATGAAATTCATGCAAATAACAGAAAAGGAAACAAAATCAAAATCAGGAAAATTATAAACTGTAGGAAAAATAAAATGCTGTTGGGGAAGGAAAAGTCATCACAGTGCATTATGTGGGTCAGCTACAACTACAGGATGGTTGCAAGTTCCAGGACAACATTTGGAACTTAGCAAGACCCTGTCTCAAACTGGGAAACAAAAAAGGGCTGGGGATGTAGCTCAGTGGTAGAGTGCCACTGGGTTCAGTCCCAGTACCTAACTAAACTCACAATTTTCATTAAATGGTTAAAATTTATGGGGAAGAAGAGAGCTGAATACATGTGTGTGCATGCACAGGTATGATGATGGTAAAAGGGAGCTTATGTCTGGTACTGTTTAGTGGAAAGCAAATAAAAGACCTAAAACTGAAAAGTTAGGAAGTCGCAACATAAGCAGGCTATTTAGATATAGTGGGAAATTTTTAAAATTATGCAATAAACTTGGAAAGTTTTGGGGGAACTACTGCTTCAAGTAATTACCCTTAACTATTGACTTAACTCTAAAGAAGGCCCACGAATAACTTGAAGATCTTAAAATATTTGTATGAAAAAAAGTTTTAATATTTAAGTGGTTTTAAAAGAAGGACATTTAAGTAGAAAAGTTGGTTCAGTATTTTTTTTTCAGTACTTCTGACTTTTTTTAATATTTATTTTTTAGGTGTAGATGGGAACAACACAATATCTTTATTTTTATGTGATGCTGAGGATCAAACCTGGCCCCACCCGTGCTAGGCAAGCACTCTACCGCTGAGCCACAATCCCAGCCCCAACTTCTGACTTTTTGATAGTGATGAGTACTAAGGGAAGTAAAAAAGACAGAAAGGGGGATAGTAAGTATCTGGGGGAGTGGTAAAATTTTAGAAAGGCTGGACAGACAAGTCTTACTAGTAAAAAAAATGACTCTGGGCAGGGAGGAGAAGACCTAAAAGACTTAAGAGACCACATGGCAATCTTGGGGAAAAGCATTTCACAAAGGAATGAACAGCAAGGAATGCAAGGGAGATGGAAGTGTGGAAAGCTGGTGAACCAGCACAGCACAGGTTAAAGAACAGAATAAGATAGAATGTGCTCTCACAGGTACATCCTTTACATTGTACTATGAATAGGCCTGCCTCTAATATTTGCAGGGTCCAGGGCAAGACTGCAAATTGAGGCCTGGTTACCATGTGTCTAAGTATCTACAAGCTATAATCCAAGGTAATAAACTATTATATAAAGGAAGTTCTATTCTCCTACTTCAATGAATATCCACTCAAAATTACCTGTATGTCCAGGTATAAATTCTTGAATTTCAGAATGTATAAGGTTGAGGGAGAGTCTACTCTAGTTCCTTCTACTAGAGTGCTGTCTGTTCCCTCTGTTCCCCTCCCCTCCCCTCCCATTCCATCCCATCCCATCAGGCCTGTAAGGGCCTATGTGTGCACATGTATCCAAAGGAATAGGTCCAAAAAGGCCCTGGAAGCAGACTCAACCATGTTTGGGCAAGGTACCCAGACTAATGGCATGCAGGTTCTTAGACGGGAATATCCCCTTAAACCTCACAGGAATGTGGGGTAGAGGCAAGTGGCATGCAGTCAGAGAAAAGTCAGAAAGGAGTCTTCTTCAGTTGTTGGGGCTAAGGCAGGAACCAGGGATAGGAGCATGTCTGATAGATGAGGCTATTTTTTACCAAAGTAAACTAAAGAGGTATGCACAAATGGTGGGACTCTATTTCATATACAACCAGAGAAGTGAAAAATCCTGCTCCATTTGTATACAATGAATTAAAGAGCTTTCTACTGTCATGTATAACTGATTAGAACTAATAAATAAGTAAATAAAATGTGAAGCTCTTTGCTGGCAGAGGCTTTGTCTTACTTCCCTTTGAATCTCACAATACAATAGATTTAAGATATTACCTCTATTGAGCATTAACTGTTTGTCAAAGTAAACTTAACTTAAATAACAAGAAAAGGTTTCCCTGCTATACAACTGAGAAAGCCAGACCCTCAGGGTGAGCTACTGTCCAAACAGGTACACTTTTGAGGGTACAAGAGATGATACTGAGATTTCAGGCATAAGCCAAGACTTTCTTGGCTGAACTGAAACATACAGGCACCCTTCACAACTATAGCGACTTTCTTTTCCAAGTGAGAAGTTTATCTGCTATACCACATGTCTAAGCCCCATGCTGGCATCATTAAAAGGAGAATGTATGGAGTCCAGCACAGCAACAGCTGGCACAGCATTTAGCAATGAAGAAATGCACAGAGAACAGAAGAGGATGCCATCTCCATTATCTTTCTAGATTTAGTAAATACTGTTAAATTCTCTTATTCAGTCTTTTCATATATTACAAATAATTAGACCACCACACTGAGTAAAGTAGTAGGTACACATCATTCAGAATAGTCATGGTTGCTGTCTGTAATTTACTTTGTATTTCTCTACTACTGGGCATCTGAATTGTTCCCACAGTTTTATTTGGCTTTTATAAATTACCCTACTATAAAAATATTTGTTAGCTGGTAGTGGTGATATATGCCTACAATCCCAGCAACTCAGAAGGATCACAAGTTCAAGCTAACCTGGGTAGATTAGGAAGACCTTGTCTCAAAAATAAAAAATAAATAGAAGGGCTGGAGATGTAGCTCAGTGGTAGAGTGCCCCATGTTTAATTCCTAGTACTCAAAACAAACAAACAAACAAACAAAAAAACTTTGTATTAAAAAATCTTACATTTTAACCTCCACTTGGGTTTACTTGAAGCAAAACTCTCAAAAATAGAACTATCTGATCAAAGAACAGATTATAATTTCTGTAATATAGGACCAGATTCCTTTCTAGCAGAAAAACTTAATCAATTTATAATGACATCAGCAATATAGAGATATTGAGTTTAGTCACAATCAGGATAACATAAGATTTCAAATTCTTATCAAGATAACCACATATTCCAAACACCAGAATCCTCAGAAATCATCAGTTAAATTTTACAGATGAGAAAATTGATCCCCAAAGAAGTTAAATGACTGGTAGGGAACAAAAAGTTGCCTTGGAAATCTTTGTAACAGTTTTATTTGCCAAAATTTGGAAGTAATCAAGATGCCCTTTAGTAGATAAATAGTAATAAACTGTGGTACATCCAGACAATGGAATATTATTTGGCTCTGAAGAGAAATAAGCTATCAAGTCATGAAAAGACAAGGAGGAACTTCAAATGCTTATTAATAAGTATAAAAAAAGCTAATATGAGAACGTTATGTGACAGTGTGGAAAAGTCAAAACTAAAGAAACTAAAAAATCATTGGGAGGGATAAGTAGGCACCAATTTTTTTTAAGGCATTGAAACTATTCTGTATGATACTCTAATGGCAGATGCATGCCATATCTTTGCCAAAACAGAATATACACCACCAAAAGTGAACCCTAATATGAATTATGGACTTTGTGTGGTAACAATGGGATGGTGTAGGTTCATCAATTGTAACAAATATACGATACTTGGCTGCAGGATTTTGATGGTATGGGAATCTATACCTGGGGTCAGCTAATTCTGTATTCCTCCCTCTCAATTGTGCTGAAAACCTAAAACTGTTTTTCTTTTTTTAAAAAAATGAGAGTCTGTTTTTTTAAGTATCTTGGAAGTAAAAAACAGGGATCAGAACCTGTTTTCTATCTAATGCTTTCACCCAACATGCTTTTTTGTGCTAATGCTTGCTTGTACCACATGATATGCTTATTGAGTAAATTCTTTTACTGAATAAATGTATTTGGCATGTTTGAGCTGTTTCTTTAATTGCTAGAAAAACTATGTTATCTTTCATAAAGATTTTCTATTGCTTTCTTCATATGTAAACTGTGTCTCTCCTCCTATTATCAAAGCAAAATTCTATAATATACCACATATATTTCTATAAAAGCTTCATCTATTTTGCAGAGTAAAATTTTATCTGCTATCTGGATAAAGTATTTTTATTTGCTTTATTATGCTTTAGGATGCTGACATCTTTTTACTTTTATAAATTCAAATCCATCTTATTAAATATACCTTTATATCTTCAAAAGTGAGCAAATACTTTCCTAACATACTGCTAGAATATGATTTTCTACTTTTTTTATTTTGTTGTCTTGTTTAACTCCATGTACTGCACATAATAGGCACTTAATACATGCTAAATGTATATAGAACATATATAGAACACTAATCATTGTCATAAGTGTCATAAGGAGAACATTCTAAGGAATTTATAGCCTAAGAGAAAGCAAGAAGGGGCTTTAATGGCGAGAATATATGGTTCTGAGAGTCCTGAGGAAGATCTGAAGTGCATAGAGATGAGCCAACCCAGGGTAGTTTTGGTTTGCATTTCTCTAATTGCTAGCAATGATGAACATTTTTTCACATATTTGTTGACTGATTGTATATCTTCTTCTGAGAAGTGTCTGTTCAGTTCCTTGGCCCATTTATTGATTGGATTTTTTTTGGTGTTAAAGATTTTTGAGTTCTTTATATATATTCTAGAGATTATTGCTCCATTTGACATGTGTGTGGTAAGAATTTGCTCCCAATTAGTAGGCTCTCTATTCAACCTCACTGATTGTTTCTTTTACTTAGAAGCAGCTTTTTAGTTTGAATCCATCCCATTTATTGATTCTTGATATTAATTCTTCTGCTATAGGAGTCTTATTAAGGAAGTTGGGGCCTAATCCGACATGATGAATTTGGGCCTATTTTTTCTTCTAACAGACTCAGTGTCTCTGGTTTAATTCCTAAGTCCTCCACTCTGAGTTGAATTTTGTGCATGGTGAAAGACAGGGGTTTAATTTCATTTTGTTGCATATGGATTTCCAGTTTTTTCCAGCCCAATTTGTTGAACAGGCTAAGTGCATGGACACTGACCGTTCATTTTGTGCCTTGCACCATGCCAGGTATCGTTCACATGTTTTTGAAACTGATGTTACAACATGAGTCACAGTTTAAGTCCTGGGCCTAGTATATAATCCTTACCATAAAGTGTCTTATAAAGGAGGCAGGCAATGAAGGAGAGAAGCAGGTAGAACCTCATCCACACAAGTACATAAAGCAACTCCTTTAAGATACTGCTTACCCTGATTTTAAATATGAAGAAAACCAAAGGTTAGATTTCCTTTCTCAAAGTTAAGTGGCTAGGTCAGAAACAAAGGCCAAGACTCCTGACACTCTGCTATTTTTTTTAAACAATTCAACTTCCTATGAGCCTCTTTTCCCCATCACCAACTATTAATTTTCCTAGATGCTAATGTTCTATAAAGCTGTGGAAGTGCTATTCAATTCCACTGCCAACTTTTCTATTTTTAGCCCACTATTATATTGCTTATTTTTCCTATCATTACCCACCATGCACTCATTTATATATTCACTAGGCATCTCAGAAACTGTCACAGGCACTAAGGAAACAATGAACAGGGGCTTTACATTCTAGGGTAGAGACAGACAATAAAAAAGTAAACAACATCATTTTGCATGAAGAGCATGAAAAGTGTGTTGTGTAGAAAAATGAAGAACAACTGTGTGGAAGAGAGGCTACTTGACATTGAGGGATCACAGAAAACCTCCAAGGAGGTCACGCCTGTGTGAAGAACTGAAAGTAGGATGTTCCAGGCAGAGAAATAGGCAAGTAGAGGAGCTCTAAGAGGAAACAAGCTTGATGTAAAATGGCTGGAACCAAGAAAAACCTGGGGGTGGGGGCAACAAGTGATAAAACAGGAGAGGAAGGCCGTGGCCAAATTATGTGACTTGAAGACTAAGTATGGAGTCTGAATTTCTACTCTAAGTTAGATAAGAAGCTTCTGGCAGGTTTTAAGCAAGGAAATCACATTAAAGAGATCATTCTGGACATTTATTGAAAACAGGGTTTTAGGAATTGAGGTGAAAAATGGAACAGGGAGACTAAAATAGGGAGTGCATGTGGTAACTGGGGAAAGGTGATGGTGACTTGTACCAGGGTGGTGGCAGTGGTGAAAGAGGAGGACAGATTCCTAATGCACTGTAGAGGAAGTCAAAAGATGTTCTTCTCCTTGATAGGATGCAGACAGGAAGGAAAGAGAATCAGCAAAGATGAACCCTACATTTCTTCCTGGGGGGCAATAGTTTTACTTTTAAGATGACACCCATGAATCTAAGGATAACTTACTTGCTTATGATAAATAATTGTTGAAACCTAGTATTCTACCATCTGATGATTAATGAAACCAGTCCAAAAATTCTTTTAAAGGTATATTTATCAAATTGTAGAAACAAAATCATTTATGCTAATGAAATGACATAGGATGAATCAGATACTCGATAACAACTCTTTTTATATCTTGAGGCTGGGATTAGTCACTGGGTAATTATTCTTTCAACTTGTGAAAAAAATTCTCCAAAGTAAATCACCATCAGGGATAGATGCCCTTTTCTTTCTTCACATGTTAAAACTCTATGGGTTTATTATAATTGGGTTTTTTTTTCATTTGATTATTTGTACCTAACTGCTTTCCAAAATTAATTTGAAGAGGTTCATTCTATTTTACTATATTTTCTACTTCTAGCTGCAATCACTCTGGCAATTCATGCACATACACATATGCACACACTTTAATTACTGATTTTAACCTGAGCTATCAATTAACATCATCTAACTAAAACTACTCTCCCAAATAATTCATCTTTATAGTATGTTAATTTATCTCTTCTCCAGATACTATTTTCATTTTATTCCTTGTCTAACTGATCCAATGATTATTGCCTTAACGAAATTTCCCAAAGAATCAACTACTGTCCTTTGATTCCTGCTTAATTTTATTAATTCTATTTCCCTTATTTGAGGCACTTATAATTATCTACAACTTTTCTCTTTTTCTTTAATTAACAGAGACATTTAAATTGATTAAATTCTTTCTAAATATAGCTTTGGCAGCAACCCATAAAAACAGAAAAACCTCATTATGAAATTTATTTATCGTAAGGTATTCTCATGTTTGTTGATTTATCTCTCACCTTTCATTCACATTGTTTTAATTTTTATGTGGTCATTTACCTTTCACTTTTATTATAATAACTTAATACTATGTTCTGAAATTTTAAATCATAACATTTTATATTACAAACATAATATTTTGTGAAAAGTGTGCGTTTGATTTACTCCTTTTACTTAGCATTTTGTTTCTTATGTCAGTTACACCTTATTTTACATATTATACAACTGATTTTTAAATTCCTTACTTGTTTTGTGGTTCTTTAACAATGGCATAATATAAAATTAAGAATGATATAATCATAGAAACTAAACTGTGCAGTTGATTTAGTTCCTGATCATCAATAGATTCTGGGGAAAAAACACCGATGCTAATGAGTACTTCATTGACATGTTGTTAGAGTTACATTTATGAAGGATCTTCCATCTTAAAAGACAAGAATATCAGTATGGCTAGATATCATACCAAAGTGTATTAATTTTTGGTGTTTTTTTGGTTGTCTTTTCTCCTAGACTCATACTTCTTCAAGAATCTGAAGAGTAAGGTTCAAAATCATTCTTACTCTGGTATGACTGCTTTTTTACCTAGGTAGCCAGTAAGAGCCCATCGTTTCAATGAAGACTGGATCCTTCATAAATTTAAATATTCAAGTTTTGCCATGTCAGCAGTTCTCATGCGTGATATTCTGGGAATCTTCTAAAAATCACATCTTGAGAAATAGTATCTAAACAACGACAACAGAAAGTGAGTGATATAGATGCCACAAAGAAATGAAGACACCGGTAAAAAAATGATCGCATCTGTCCCTCATATTGTTGCATGCAACGTGGATTTCCTGGTGTCTTTCAATATTCTTTCATTTTTTGGACATTTTTTGGCTTTGAGTGTTTTAATTCGGTTGTGCTATGTTCCTCTAGCTTCCAAATCAATAAGTCTTTGTTCTGAGGCATCGATTCTGGTTTTTATAGCCTCCACTGAAAGTTTTATAGCTCTGCTGTATTCACAAGTTTTGCAATTTTCGAAAAGGAACGTATCTTACTTTCTTGTTCTGTCACTTTGATGCAGTCAAGTCAGGCTTATCATGCCAGCTTCAGGTGGCACTGCTTCTGTAGGAGCTCTTGCTACCTCCTCTGCTCACTCCAGCAGTGAAATTTTGAAACGATGCCTGATATTTGGTTTTTCCTTTTTTAGGTTTTTCCTTTTTTATGTTTTTCTACTATTAAGGCTTATCTTATGAGGAGACAATGGGCATTTCTGAGGCTTTGTTTTTCAATGTTATTACTAGATTTAGTTTAGATGAGGTTCCTCTGGTGCTACTAGTTAAGGACACTGAAATGTTCAATAAATTTTTTAGATGAAATTACCTTTATCATTCTTCTCTTTTCAGCTATTTTTTTCTAACTCTTGTAACTTATTATCATTCTGATTTTTTAAGCCTTTCTTACCTACCTGTTCGTTCAATCTATTCTTGAATAGGAGAAAAATATAACTTTAACATTCTTATTTCAGTAGGGTTGATTTGGCTGGTCTAATTTCCTTCTTCACTGTTTTATATAGACTCCTCCTGAAGACACACACTAAGGTCAGCCTCTTCAAATAGAAAAGCTTTCAATCATGAAAGCTCAGGTTGAGAACTGGATAATTGTAGGGTATGAAATTATCATCCCACAATCTCTTGTTAGCTATAAGGGGGAAAACTTAATGCACAATTGAAGAGTCAGGAAAACACACTGATGGACTCTGGAGCATGTGGGTAGCCAGATATTAAGAAATGGGAAGCATAATACACTGCCTATAAAATGCTTTTGCCCCAACTGGACTTCAAGTTACAAGTGTGTGGAGAAACAAGTTAGATGATACCACAAAGAAGCAATCAAATAAATCTAGAATCTAGAATGTGGAAGTAGATCTATTCAACAAGTCAATGACATATTGAAAAGCAAGATCAAAGTGAGGGGTACTGTTCTAAAGTCAAGGAGACTGAAGGGTCATGAGAACAAAATGCAATATGTGTACCATAATGGATTGCAATCTGAACAAACCCACTATAAAACTCTATTTTGAGATAAAGAAATCTAAATATCTAAATATGGACAGATGTTTAATTTTAAGGAAAAACTATGAATTTCCTTAAGCAGGTGTTACAGAACAACCTAGCCTCAGTATATGAGAATTGGGCCCCAAAGTATCATTAGACCAGAGTGCAATTTATTGGGGACTTACTGTCAGAAATGTGGCAGCGAGACCAGTTATACCCCTTCAATTTGGGTCAGAAAGAGAGGTCATACATATTGGTTAGGACAAAAGCGACTTCATCCTTGCTGGAATAACTAATGGTTTTGTCTATTTACAGTTTCCTGGTAAATGCCAGAAAACTAAGTAAGGTTACTCCAAAGTAATCATGGAGATGACAACTCAAGTTAGCTGCAGCCATGTTAAGCTGAACCCATGTAAGAGGATAATGGTATACTTACAGAATATATGGACACTACTTCCTGAAATGCATATTGAAGTATACAGTGAACAAGCTCAGGAAATGCTACCCTGAATATGGCACTTAGGTATGCTGATTACTTTGAACTAAGGACATTTGGAGAACACAGAAGGAAAGCAAGGCTTTCTCTAAACCCCCCATCTGCCTAAAGACAGATACTCCTAAAGGAACTCAACTGTTATGAATTTCTTCTTGGGTAATCTTATCAATCAGGAAAGATTAACTCACAGCACAGGAGAAGAGACTGGAGGTTGATGCCATGCCCAGATAATCATCTATTCTTCAACTTTATTACTTGAGAGACTTTTTATCTGTACAACAAGGCAACTTTTATTCACCATACATTTCCTCCCTTTACCCTCCTGGAACTTCTATCCCACCCCACCCTAAAAGCCCCAATCTTATTCCTTTCTGTAGCTCAGGATGCTATATAAGCTCTAATGATCTGACTCTTCTTTGAATTTCATATTGTTGTGGGACTCCTGTGCATATGTATATAATTAAATATGGTTTTTCTCCTACTAAACTGTTTTACATGAATTTAATAACTAGGGTAGCCAAAAAAAAAAAAAAAAACAGAAGTGTAGAAGGAAAACATTTTGTTCCCCTGCAATGAAGTTCCGGACATATCATCCCAAAATATGACTAACAGTCCAGAAAATGACATCCCAAATATCTCTTTAGCACAATAATTATTTTGAACTTATTTTAAGAAACAACACACACAGAAGAAGCTCTGAAAATGGCAGAAGTTACCCTTTTGATAGAGAAATTTACATCTATAAAGAAAATGTCTTTCTCTGTACCAGGAAAAGAAAGATTACTCTGTAAATCACTAGAGACTCTAAACAATGGAAAGATACTGACTTAAACCTGCACAACACACCTTACCACACTTGCTTACCATACTTTTCTGTCCATCTCCCCATAGCAAGGCCCTCATTATGCTCTCTGTGTTTCAGCTGAAGATGTTATTTAAGCCTGAATTCAAAATCCTCTTTCCCTGGTATCACTTATGTGTACATGAAGTTTACATGTTAATAAACTTGCATCTGTTTCTCTCTTGTTAATCTGCCCTTTGTTACAGGAAACTTGTCCTAAGGAAGAACTATGAAGGGTAAAGAGTTATTTGTTCCTCCCAGATAATTAGGGATAAAATACCCTGATGTCTGCTATTTACACTGAAATACATCTGGGGGAGGGGCAGAAAAGGACAGATGAGCAAATGCATAAAAGGATTGATACTGTCAGATGAGTGAAATTGAGTTTCATTAATTATTCAAGTCATTCTCTACTTTTACATGGGTTTTTAAAATTTAAAACTAAAACATACATTTTAAAGTACTTTTCCTTCTCTGTCCTCACTTCTCTTCTATCACTTTTGCCTTTATGCAACTTCACTCTTGATTTTACAGCGGTGTTTTTAGTTTTAAATGGCTCATGAAAGTTTTAAATGTTCCTCCTGGAAAATGAAACCAATCCTTTTACTATTACCTCTACTTCCAACTCCATCCCTTAATTTCTGAAAGCAAGCATATATATACTTTTCAAAATACCTAAGGAATTTAACATTAAGAACTTCAATCCATGTAATATGCTAACTTCACTTAGCATTATCTTCTCTAACTCCATCCATTTACCTGCAAATGCCATGATTTTAAGTCCTTTGGGTATAGAATGAGGAGACGGATAGCTGGGTCAAATGGTGTTTCCATTTACAATTTTCCAAGAAATCCCCATACCGCTTTCCATATTGGCTGCACTATTTTGCAGTCCCACCAGCAATGTATGAGTGTGCCTTTTCCCCACATCCTCGCCAACACTTACTGTTGTTTGTGTTCTTAATAGCTGCCATTCTGACTAGAGTGAAATGAAATCTTAGAGTAGTTTTGACTTGCTCTTCTCTAATTGCTAGCGATGACGAACATTTTTTCATATATTGTTTGTATATCATCTTCTGAGAAGTGTCTGTTCAGGTCCTTGGCCCATTTATTGATTGGGTTATTTGTGGGGTTTTTTTGGTGCTTAGCTTTTTGAGTTCTTTATATATCCTAGAGATTAGTGCTCTATCTGATGTGTGAGGGGTAAAGATTTACTCCAAAGATATAGGCTCTCTATTCACCTCATAGATTGTTTCTTTTGCTAAGAAACTTTTTAGTTTTATTTCATCCCATTTATTGATTCTTGGTTTTAATTCTTGTGCCAAAGTAGTCTTATTAAGGAAGCTGATAGATGAATATATATATAAAAAAGTGGCATATATACACAATGGAATATTACTCAGCAATAAAAAAGAATAAAATCATGGCATTTGCAGGTAAATGGATGGAGTTAGAGAAGATAATGCTAAGTGAAGTTAGCCAATCCCAAAAAAAACAAAAGCCGAATGTTTTCTCTGTTATAAGGAGGCTGATTCATAGTGGGATAGGGAGAGGGAGCATGGGAGGAATAGACAAACTCTAGACAGGGCTGAGGGTTGGAAGGGGAAGGGAGGAGGAGGCATGGGGTTAGAAATGATGGTGGAATGTGATGGACATTATTATCCACAGTACTTGTTTGAAGACATGAATTGGTGTGAATATACTTTTTATACAACCAGAGATATGAAAAGTTGTGCTCTATATGTGTAATAAGAATTGTAATGCATTCCACAGTCATATGTAAATTTAAAAATTAATTTAAAATAAATAAATAAAATAAAAAAGAACTGCAATCCAATAGATCTGACAAAAAGTAATGACAACAGTGGGTTGTTACTTTTAAGAGACAGAACAAAAATATGGTAAGGATAATACCTGCATGACTTCAAAATAATAAAACAAGACATGCTTATATATTAGTCTGATAGGATATTTGATTAGGTATCTTTTTTCTTGAAAGGAAAAAGAATGTCAATAGAAAATAAAAACAAAGAATTATAAAAGACTTTGAAATGGGCAAAAAATATCATTAGGTGGTCTATTAAGTGTGCCCTTCTAGGTTATCTGTACCTGTCATGGTCTTTGAGCTATTTCACAACTCTGTAAGTCATAGAAAATTAATAATAATGAAAATGATACTTGTCTATGGAAATGGGAAATGGAAATGAACTATGTCTCATAGGATGAATCTGATTACTGCTCTATAAATGGAGTTTTGCATCTATTTGTATTCCTTACTGCCTATATAACTCTTAATGAAATAAAAGTTAATATGGCTGCAGAATGTAAAACATGAGAAAAAAAAAACAAAAGAAAAAGCAAAAATTATTTCCTGAGCCTTAGAGATCTACTGACAGGAGCAAGATTACCACACATATATCATGCAGGAACTGAGTCTGTCAAAGGGAACCATTTTCTAGAATCTAACAATATCATGTAATGTTCAAGAAATACCAGAGTAACCCCGTTTTGCCTTGACCTGGACATTCTGATGGACCTACAAAACTTACGACCACCCTTCTTTGCATTAGTTCCCAATTGCTGGACTTGATGAAAGCTGAAGTCCACTTTCCTGCTGTGGAATGCTGGTGTGGTCTAAGCCTGCGTTCCTAATTTGCAATCTATTATGTACCTGAATAAAACTGTCTATGCTTTTTCCCTTAACCTCATTTATGATTTCTTGGCTCACACTATGGTTCTTGAGTTGTCCTTTGCACTAGTTGTAACAATTAGTTTCCCACATTAATTAACAAACATTAAGTAAAACTTCACACATGTATTCATTTTATATTTGAATGAGTAATGATTTCACCTTTTGAAAAATTTATACTTCAACTCTTTTCATAATCTGCAATGGAAATTGTAGTCTGACCAGTTTTTGAAGTGATTTAAAGTAAATAACCATGAATAAGAATATTTAAAGTAAATTTTAAAAAGTAAAAATTCAGGCCACTTAACCTATCGATTGTCCTCTATAATGAAAAAATAATCAGGAAAGGTTTTCAAACAAAAACATTTTATAATCAACCACTCTTAACAAAGGCGAATGATAAATCCTGTCATTTGTAACAACATGGATATATCTCAAGGACATTATGGTAAGTGAAATAAGCCAGGTGCAGAAAAAAAATATTATATGATCTATCTTATATGTGAAATCTTAAAATGTTAAACTCATAGAATTTGAAAGAATGGTAGCTCTCAGGGACTATGGGAAAGAGATGGGCATGGGGAGATACTGGTCAAAGGGCACAAAGTTTCAGGTAGAAGGAATAAGTTTAGAGAGCTATTGTACATCATTATGATCATATTTAACAAAAATATGCTATACTATAAAATATATAATATATATTTGAAAACTGTTAAAGGTATAGATTTTAAATGTTGCCACCCCTCACAAAAAAAATAAGCTTGGGGGAGGGATTCATTAATTAGCTTGATCTAATCATTCCACAACATGAACAAATATCAAAACATGTCATACCCCATAAATATATACAATTTTTAAGGGTTAAAGTACATAATAAACCCATTTATTTATTTTAGGAATGGCACTCACTGTATTTATTCCCAGTAACTAAAGTATTCATGAAACAACTAATACACATCAGAATTATTCTACTTTACATCAAGTAAAACAATTACTAATTCTTCAAATATAAACAATAATAATTGAGTTTAATAGGAAAAAAGGAGGGAAAATAATGCCAGAGAGACCTCATTATTGGATTAAAAGTGTCCTTTGAAAACAGAAGGCAAGACACATCAAGGAGGGAAAAAAAAATCACCTCCAATTTTTAACATGTTTTTCTAAAAATATCATTACTGTCCCTCCCTTACCCACAAGCAATTTTTCCTAATAGCCCATTCATTTCAACCTCAAGCAGATACACATCACGTATAATATAATGGTTTTTTTTCTTTTTAAGGTTTTAGACAATGTTACTGTCAGGCCTCCTGGCTTTATATGATTCAGAGGCCAATTCAATTACAGTTGCTGCTATGATATTTGCCTTTTCCTCCACACTCTCCATGTCAGACAAAATGAAATTCTGTAAGGTGAGCAGTGTATGTTTGTGTACATTGGCCAACAATGACATTTCACTTTAAACACTCTTATATTTTCTGCTCATGAGATGTATAATAGTAATGATTTATTCATTTACTTTGTGCAATTATAAAGGCATAAGAATGATTTACGCATGAGTTCAAACCCCTAGCTTCCTGAAAGTTTAAAGGATTCAAAATAAAATGAGATTAAAATGAATGCATTTACAGTCTGCTACTGAGTGATTTTGATACCTAAAAATTGAACATGAATATCAAGATTTTAAAAACAGTTAACAAATAAAGCTGGCATTGAAAGCTCTAAAAATGTTTAAAAATAAACCTTATTCAAATTATGATTATGACATTAATTATAATAAAATATAATTAATAATCCTCAAATAATAATCAATATATAATATAATAATCAATATATAATCAAATAATCCTCAAATGCTTCTCCTACACATTTTATCATCCTCCATTCCCTGTACCTCCCAAAGAAGGAATGGGAGGGAAAGAGGGGGAAGGAAAGTATAAGAAATAGAGAATAACAAAAAAGAACAAAAAATAAAGACGTAGAGAACAAAAATATCTAATAAATGTTTGGTTTTAAAATAAATATTTAAGTAAATTTAACTTATTTATGTCCACTCATATTTTATAAAAATTCTTATTGAAAAAACGGGTATCTCTTTCAAGGACAAATTATGATGTACATGAATTTAAAGTCTGAACAGTATAACTATAATTTTAAAACTGTCACACTATTAAACATCAACAGGTTGATACAACATCTGTTCTTCAATTTTTCACCCAAGTTGTTATGGTAACCAAAATATGTGGCATATGTTTCCTAAATTTAACTGATTATTTCAAGTAAATAAAATTATAGCTTATCAGCTTATTAACCACAAATAATATTATTACTACAAACCTATATTTATCCTTTTTAAATGCTAGTGGATCACAGGATTATATTTAAATACACATTTATACATGTTTTATCTCAGAATTTACATTAAAAAGTAGCAAGGATTTTTTTCTTATTTGGAAGCATTATCTCAATTTTTGAACAAAACAGGAAAGGAACTATTTTATTTTCTGAACAATATATTATGCTAAAGTACTCCAAAATTATATGAAAATTGTACTGCTCTGTGGAAGCTGTAAATCACATTCTTCCAAGCATCTGCTAGAACTTGTCACTCCTCCAATTCTCTGCTCAAAACTCTTTACGAGCAACCCATCTCTGAGAAGAAACCAGAGTCCTCATAGGGGCACCTTCTCTAACCCCGTTTTAAAGGGCTATTCCAGCACCCCATCCTATCTCTGCTCACACACTGTCTGTCTGCTAAAGAATGAAGTGTTTTCCCCCAAGACTCATATCTAACCCTCAGTGTGTACATATTTGGTGATAGGGCCTACAGGAGGTATGTTAAGGTTAAATTAAATTTAGGGTGAACTGATCCAACAGAATTAGTGTTCTTCTCAAAAAGAGACACCAGAGAGACCCTACCTCCCCTATTTATTGTCTGTCTCCCCTTTGTATAATAAGCTTTATGAAGGTGTAGATTTCTGTCTAGTTTACATGACCTAAAACACCTACAACACAGTGCATAATAGGTGATCAATAAATATTTGCTAAATATATAAAACAAATTCACATCTTAAATATATAAATACATACTATTGTAACAAATAATACATATTTGTAATGATATTCAAGGAATCCAAAAAGAAAAATTTTAAACTGTCAGTAATTTAAATGAATGAAGTAAAAATTACCAAAATTTGTATTCTCATCATAGAACCACAAAATCTTGCTTTCTTGGTTCTCCTCCTATGAATCTGACCCACAACAGGCTCTGTCTTCTTCCGACCAATTAAATACAGAAAATAACTACTCCTGGTGCTACTCTGTTCTAGATCTTGGTCTTTATCAGTTCCTTGGTGAACTCATCCACTCTCACTGCTTCAACTATCACCTCTTTTGAGTGACACTGAAGCCACTGCCTCCGGCCTAGACATGTCTATGCAATGTCCCAACTACCTTTGAGACATGTATCACTAGCCATAACATCAGCAACATCCAAGGACAGGAGGCTAAGGTAAAATATAATATTGTACTCATTTGAGTAGGAAAAAAAAATCCTAAATGAAATAGGAATTTAAAATACTGTCTTTAGTAGTGTATAGACTCACATAATTCCACACACTGCCTGAAGAATTGCTTTTTTTCATTATAAAAATTAGACCTATGATAGTAGAGAATTAGAATCTTTGAGTTATGACTTTGTATTCTAATTAACAATATACCTGTATACTAACTATCAGTTTCTTTTCAACCACTGAATTATTCCCAATATTGCAATAGAGTTTTATTGCTTTCAAATTGAATTTAATCACTTGGGGGGGAAATATAAGAAATGTATCTGAGGTTTTCAAATTAAGGTTCTGAACTGGGATAGTTTATTTTTAGAAGAAAAATACCTCCCATGTTTTTCTTCATCATTGGCTTCAAAATAATATTAGTTTCTCCAACCATTTTTTCCCACACTTAAGAATCAACTCACTACTTTAAAAAAAATTAAAGCACATTTTTTTTTTAACCTCTCTGAAGATCCTCAGTAATCTGATGAAATGACAACTCAGAATTTAGGAAAGGCTTCTAATCAAAGTTGGCTAGTACATTTGTCCGTTTAAATAAACCACTTTTTTTTTTTAAGAATTTCACTGGATGTAAATAAAAAGAAGGGAATTTCCAAAAGAAATCTTAGTTTATTATGGTTTTAGAGACAGGATGCCTAAGGAACCACAGGTCCCTGGATCTTGTAGCACTGAAGAGTCTCTTACAGTCAATGAACCTCAGTATTATCAGTAACTGATGAGACTAGGTCTACATTGCCCTTTTATGATAAATGATTACCATACATTATACCTGGTACATTTTACTGGAATTTCTCAAATAACTTTTCTTTAAATTAAGAATATAAATGGAATTTGGTTAGAGTAAATAACCAAATATCATAAATAATCATGTCCCTAAAAATTCGTATGTTGAAATTCCAAAATGGTGCTAGGGGTTGAGGCCTTTGAGAAGTAAGTAAGTCATGAGAATGAAGCCCTCTTGAATGGGATTAGTATCCTTATAAGATATTCCAGAGAATTCCCTTGCTTCTTCCACAGTGTGAGATTACCAATAGAAGACAGTCATGTATGAGTTGGGAAGCAGACCATAGTTTAGCTAATGTGAATTGAGCTGCTATAAACATTGATGTGGCTGTGTCCCTGTAGTATGCTGTTTTTAAGCCCTTTGGATATAGATCGAGGAGTAGGATAGTTGGGTCAAATGGTGATTCCATTCCCAGTTTTCCAAGGATTCTCCATACTGCTTTCCATGTTGGGTGTACCAATTTGCAGTCCCACCAACAATGTACGAGTATACCTTTTTCCCCACGTTCTCGCCAACACTTATTGTTTATATTCTTAATAGCTGCCATTATGACTGGAATGAGATGAAATCTTAGAGTAGTTTTGATTTGCATTTCTCTAATTGCTAGAGATGTTGAACATTTTTTTCATATATTAGTTGACTGATTGTATATCATCTTCTGAGAAGTGTCTGTTAAGTTCCTTAGCCCATTTATTGATTGGGCTATTTGGGTTGTTTTTTGTTTGTTTTGTTTTTTTGTTTGTTTGTTTTTGGTGTTGGTTAAGATTTTTAAGTTCTTTATATATTCTAGAAATTAGTGCTCTAATGATATATGTGTGGTAAGAATTTGTTCCCAATTTGTAGCTCTCTATTCACCTCACTGATTTTTGCTGAGAAACAGTTTTTTTGTTTGAATCCATCCCATTTATTGATCCTTGATATTAATTCTTATGCTATAGGAGTCTTATCAAGAAAGCTGGGGCCTAATCCAACATTGGGCCTACTTTTTCTTCTAATAGATGCAATGTCTCTGGTTTAATTCCTAGGTTCTTGATCCACTTTGAGTTGAGTTTTGTGTATGATGAGAAAGTCTATACCTAGAAGATCCAAAAAATCCCATAAGAAAACTTCTAGAACTAGTAAATGAACTCAGCAAAGTAGCAGGATACAAAATCAATACCCATAACTCAAAGGCATTTCTGTATATCAGTGACAAATCCTTTGAAAGGGAAATGAGGAAAACTACCCCATTTACAATAGCCTCAAAAAAATTAAAATACTTGGGAATAAACTTAATGAAAGAGGTGAAAGACCTCTACAATGAAAACTATAGAACGCTAAATAAAGAAATTAAAAAAGACCTTAGAAGATGGAAAGATCTACCTTACTCTTAGATAGGCAAAATTAATATTATCAAAATGACCATACTACCAAAAGCATTATACAGATTTAATGCAATTTCAATCAAAATTCCAATGATATTCCTCATAGAAATAGAAAAAGCAGTCATGAAATTCATTTGAAAAAATAAGAGACTCAGAATAGCTAAAGCAATTCTTATCAAGAAGAAGTGAAGCAGGTGGCATCACTATACCAGACCTTAATCTACACTACAGAGCAATAGTAACAAAAATAGCATGGTATTGGCACCAAAATAGACTTGTAGACCAATGGTACAGAATACAGGATACAGAGACTAACCCACATAATTACAGTTATCTTATATTTGAAAAAGTCACCAAAAACATACATTGGAGAAAAGATAGTCTCTTCAACAAATGATGCTGGGAAAACTGGAAATCCATATACAGCAAAATAAAATTACTGGTATTTTTAACAAAAAGCTTATATCACCAAGGAAAACTTAAATTATAACCAAGGTAGTGTATATATGTATGTGTGTATACACACACACACACACACACACATATATTAATTTTAAATTTTAGTTTTAAACTTTTATCAAATCAGTTAAAATTAAAAGTCGCACACTAAAGGATTGTCTTCACCACTGACAAAAGTCAACTAACAGAGCAATTTTCTCCCCACGACTGTGGACATGCAGGATTATACTTTTCAGCCCAATTCCTTAAAAATTGATAATCCATAATCATAATAAACAAATAGTTGACATGCTAGAACTTTCTTTATCTATGCAAAAGAAATAACAGCATTAATGACAAGTGATAGAGCAAAAATAATTTCCTGCTTTGTACAGTGTTAGCTGACCTGTGGTATGAGCCTATCCAATTGTTCAGCTCGGTTTTCATGAGAAGGATGTGTAGATAACCATTCCGGTAACTTGGGATGACCTTGGAGGCTATCTGCAAACTCCATCTGCTGCCAAAACACTGAACTGGCTCTTACATCCACACAAGCCTATAACCAAAATTAATAAAAGCACACAATGAACTTAGTTATGAGGACATTTTTTAAAAATGTACCTTTATGTCACTATATGTTTTTAAAACATCTTCTACCACCATTTTAATAAAAGCAGAATATGTTCATTGACTTTAAAAATTCAAATACTATGATATTATAGAAATAAAGAGACTGCCACTGTCCCTTTTTACTCCCTGCCCAACACAACATTCACAATAATACCTAACTCCCCAAAGATAAACTACTATTCTCAGTATGATGGATAATAAGAATATGTACTAAGGGTAAAATCTCTATACAAATGAAAATGTTTATACTTATATAAAAATAAATTTTTAAATTTTTATGTTTTAACATATAAAAAGTTATTACACTACACTAAAGATAATTCACTCCTAATATATACCACTAGAACAATTACAAGATTTCAAATAAGCATGCAGAAACAAAAGACAGTTATATATTTTAATGTACATCAACTTATCTACTTTTCCTTAATGTATGTGAGAAAGAATATATTTAAGTCATTCAGAATATCTTTACAAAGTATTTTAAAGGACATATATATGGATCTTATATCTTATATACAATGAGCACACATACAATTCCATCATACCCTCATACCTACATACACATACTTGAATATAAACAGAATATTTCTGGAAGGCTACTTTAAAAACTGTTGTTAGTAGTTCCCCTAAGAGTATAAATGAGGTATCTGATGATAAAGAAGAAATAAAAATTTTACTTCTGAAGTATATTAAAATGTAACAAAAATTATTGTTAAATCCTCCATAAGGTAACAATAAATATTTTCATAAGCCTGTTCAATTTCTTCACATTTCTTAACATTCTCTCTAGAAGAACTGAAAAATAAGTGATTACCTATTTTCCAAATATTTTACTTTTGATTAAAACAAAGAAAAAAATATTATATTGATGAAAATGTGATTTCAAAAACTCTTAAAATAGTGTGACTGTGACACCCAAAGAGGCAAATGTGGTACATCACATGCTAATACAAGTCATCTACATTGATGCTACATCAATACTTATCAAATACCATTTCAAATGCTGAGAAAATTTAGGAAAAAATAATTTGAAATTCAAGTAAAATTTTGAAATTCAAGTAAATTTTATCCAGTATTTAAAGAACAATAATGAAGACCTTCCTACTGCACAGATATGGATAGACATGTATATGTGTGCATTAACTGGAATATATCAGATGAATACATATATCAAACATATAAATATATAACCTATGTTTTATATATATATACATATCTATCAATGCACAAGTTGTAATATATGTGTGTGTGTGTGAGATAGATATATATATATATCATATATACACAAAAATATTTATGGCTGAATTTCAAATACCTACAAGAATATATATCTGTCAATAGCAGGGCATCACAGTCATAATATAAATACAATCTGAGACAGAGACAAACAAGTAAGGTAATCTAAAATAATTCATAAAAATATACAGTGACTTGAAAGAGCTCCAATTGAAATCATATCATTTTATAAAGCACAGCTTAGCTACTAGGGTAAAAACAAAACAAAAAAAAAATGAAATACTGAAAACTGTAAGATGATACTTCAATAGACTTTGCTTGGAACATCCTTCTGAAAACACTCACACTTAGAAACAAGCCTGAGATACCAGTGCACTCTGCAGAATTGAATGAAATCTGAACTAGAATGTCAAAATGGTCTCACCCCTTTGCCTCCCCCAAGTTTGCCCAATACAAGACAGATTTCCCTGGGCCCACAGGTATTACAAGGGAAAGGAGCATTGCAGTAGTTATCCAATTTCCCTAATACTCCCAGAAGCTTCCCAAGGAGCACACTCTGGCCTCAACTCACAGGGAACACTAGGGCAATGGTACAAGCTAGACTACCTAAAAGGGTAAATCTTGTGTTAAATGTTCTTACTACAAAAGAGAAAGAGACACAACTATACACCAAGTGAAAACATTTTTTAAGTAAATATGCTCTTCATCATAAGCCTAACTCACTTATAAGCCTAACTCAATAATATGTCCCTTATTAACAAAAATAATAGCAAATATAAGGAACTTGTGTTCATCAAACATGAAAACAAAGAAAGAAAGAATAAGACTTTCTAGACAACTTTTCCTTCTTAAAACAGAATCAGTAATGACTACATCCAATCAGAGAAACACAAGTAATGTGTTTCAGTGAAATGTTTTGTAAGGCAGAAAACTGGGCTAATGAAAAGACCATTGGTTTTAGAACCAAAAACATTTGGGTTCAAAATACCAGTTATTCTTTTAAGTAATAATCAGTTATATGACACCATGTGCAAGGTATTATACTAATGATACTATAAACATTAACTCACTATATTAACTCACTTAATCCTCATATCAATCTTATGAGATAAGTACTATCATTACCCCCTTTTTAAAGAGCAGATGAGGAAACCAAGGGCCACAGATGTTAAGTAATAACTTGGTGAAGTTTGCAAAGCTAGTTAGACAGAGCCACAATTTGATCCTAAGTAATCTGGTGCCAGAGTTTGTGCCTGTGAACCAAAAATTTAGTCTCCAAGAGTCTAAGATTCATTTATAAAACTGAAATTAAAGCAGTGGATCATCAGGATAATAAAATTTGATATCTTGCAAAATATCCAGTCCAGAACCCAGAATACAGTCAACTATTACAACTTCTCCTTCCCCCTGGTGAGCAACCAGAGGCATGTAGTAGTTAGAGGGTGCTATGTTTGGTCATAAGTGATGATGTCATACATTTATAAGTGAAGAAGGATCTAGTTTAATCTAGACTACAATAGCAATATGCATAAATATGCATTAAGGGACATATTATTGAGAAAGAATTTGCTACTATTCAGTTAGAAACTCAGTGGAATATGATATTCATAAAGAGTGAAGTAGTATAAAAACTTTTCTTATGGTATGAACACTTCTCAAATGCCAAAACAATAACAGAGAAAAATATGTAACAAGTCTAGACCACATTGAAGCCTACTGGTACTCTATTTGTAGACAAAATGTTCCTTAAAAATAAAACTGAAAAGTGTCCAAATTTTGCTATTTCTATTTATTGGACTCTCCAACAAAACTTGTTCAGCCCTCACTCCCTGTAAGAGGTTAAATCTTGGTATTAGCTATTCTGAATTTTGACTCTCATTAACACCTTAATCATTCTAGCATCCCCTCCTGTATCCCACATAGACTTGTGGTAAATAAAATAATCACGTGAGACAACACTGAAGCAGAAGGGTACTTGGATTACTAGAGCTAGAAAAGTAACCAAGATAAAATTTAAAGGGACCAAAACAGATTTTTAAAATGAACATTATTTTAGAAACAATAATGCAAAAGACTAAAATTGTTTCCAATGGGTTAAAACAAGAAAGTTTCATGTTAGAAACAAACATACCTCTACTCTGGTACTTACTATCTGTGAGATCTTTGCAAGCTACTTAAGTTCTCTACCATTCAGTTGCACCTGTAAAATGATAATAACAGGACCTATACCTTAAAGGGATCCCCATAACATATGCAATGCATTCAGACAGTGTCCAGATGTGGGAAAATGTTACCTGCCATTGATTGCTATTATAACCACTGTTAAGACCATCATGAGTGTCATTGGCATACCATTGTCTTTTTTGTTATCTACCAGGAAACTAGCTTGTTTTAGTCTCACACACTGACACAGCTTCACTGTTTTCCAACACCACTGCGGGCGTCACTTGCTAAAACTCACTTTATTTTGTAACCCACTTCTCTAGATATTTTTCCAGAAAATAATTTAAAATTTCTCCTTTCCAGCTGAATGTGACACAGTTTCAAGATAGCTTCATCTAAATCATTCAAAGTATTTGCTAATGCTTCTCACTAAAAAAGAAAAACCAAATTTGATTTACACCAAAATTTTCTATGTCCCAACACAAAGGAGAAGTGGGAGCATACTATTTTGAGGTTCATTTAATTTAAATTTTTTTGCCCAAGTTTTCTGCTTCTTTTGATTGCTAATGTTCCAGTTCATCAATCAGTACAATAAAGTTTTAAATAAAATTTCATGTACCTATTTTTCTCTATGTTCAGTAAAGTTTTATCATAAAATTCAACACTCAAGAGCTTAAATTGTAGCAGTTAAAAAGTAAGTGAATATGCATTTCTCTGGGTGATAAAATTAAATGCAAAAAAGATATTAGGCATAATGTATGCATATAAAAGTTACTTTATAACACACCTATTAAATGAGATGTTCTAATTTACTACTTTTTCTTCTTAAATGAATAACTTTTCAAGAACCTAAGATAGTAATCCAAATAAAACACAAAGATAGTGCTCTGTAATTAAGGCTCAAAATACTAACCTGGAAAACAAGTGCCAGGGATCTTGCTACTAAGCATGTTATTAGATAAATCACTTCACCTCTTTGGTAAGTTTCCTTACCAGTAAAAGAGGAAGGTGAATTATACTAGCTCTAAATTTCCTTCCTGCTTCAAAAATCTGAGTCTATAATTTATTATTTTACATAGTTGAGAATTTTAAATTTTCTCATTTCTGTGAGGAAAGTAGATTCAGCATGGTACCTAATTCCCTCACTAGATGGTGCTATTGGCACAGTTATTTCATGTTAGTTAAACCTGCAGGCAGTGTTTCCCAAAGGGACAAGATAGGCTCCAAGCACCAGACAATTTGTCCTGTGAAGACTTTAGGATATTTATCATTCCTAATCCCCATTAAACACAGTAATCTCCTCACACCTCTCTAATTACTGTAACAATAAAAAGCAATCACATATAATGCCCTCCTAAAAGGATGCTCCCAGTTTAGATCCATTTAAAAAAAAAATTAGTTTTCTTTTCAAAACTTAAAAAAAAGATACTCAAAAATAAGAATAAATAATTAAATTGTGAAATTTTTTTAAGAAATTAATTTCTAGTATACAACCAGAGATATGAAAAATTGTGCTCTATATATGTAATATGAATTGTAATGCATTCTGTTGTCATGCTCCACTTTGTCATAACAAATCAAAATTTTTAAAAAATAAGGAATAAAAAATTTAATTTCTGTAAATGACTGTAAACTCTCAAAATTTGTTACAATAACAAACAAATATGCAATATTACAGTGTGTGGATGTGAAGTATCCCCCAAAAGCTCAAGTGTGAGACAATGCAAAAAGGTTTACAGGAGAAATGATTGGGTCATGAGAATGTTAACCCAATCAATGCATTCATCCCATGATGGGATTAACTGAGTGGTGGCTGAAGGCAGGTAGGGTGTGGATGCAGGAGGTGAGTCTTTGGAGGCACGCCTTTGGGGTATGTATTTTGTATCTGGCAAGTGGAGTCTCTATCTCTGCCTTCTGTTCATCATGTGAGCCACTTCCTTCTGCCACACTCTTCTGCCATGATGATCAGTCTCATCTGGAGCCCTGAGTAATGGAACTGGCTTTCTATGGACTGAGACCTCCGAAACTGTAAGTCCCAAATAAACTTTTCCTCCTTAAAAGTGTTTTTGTCATGTCTTTATGGTCGTAGCAACGAAAAAGCTAAGATATGCACAGTCAACAAAATCAAATACTTAAGAGAATATCTCTTTCTAATAGAGGATTAATAAAATGAATGGGAAACACTACTTCCTTCTGCCCTCTCAAGCCCCAAACACTGACAACCAATTTTACAAAATTCATCTGAAAACACACTGAAATAAGGAGAGAGAAAAGGCCTATCTATATTCCATGTAAAGGTTCTCAAAGAAAGAGCTCACTGACCATGCTTCATCTTACAGTGAAGTTCACTAACCCAACCTATGCAAACAGAGCTTCTGATAAATCTCCTAGCACCTTATAAAATATGGACAGATAATTATGCATCAAAAGTTAAGGACTTTATTGTATAGTTTTAGTCATTAGAGAATAACTAGTCCTAGACTGGTGTTCTCATTTTTAATATCTATAAAGCTAGACAAAATAAATAAGGCAAATGTATTAGGTAGGACAGGACTGTGATCCCAGACTGAAGAAAAACTCTCAAGGTGATCCCAAAATGTGCCCCTGATCTCTGCCTGGGATTAGTTTCCTAACCACAGCACAGGAAGGTAGAAGCCAAGTAGAGCATGGCAAGTCTCAGTGAGAGGAGTTAGGGGACAGGAGTTGAGGGTTCCAGAAGTGGCTGAAATTTGTGTAATAAAGTACCAAAAGGAAACAGGGCCCCAGAAATTGGTATAGAGGTTCTATCCAGGTAATTCAAACTGGACTTCATTAAAATGAAATGTTTATTCTTCAAATGCACCAAAAAAAAAAAAAAAAAAAGCAACAGCACAGCAAAGAACCCTGCTAAGAAAAAGCAGACAGACCACAAAGAAAGACTATTTTCAAATCACATAGCCAACAAATGACTATATCCAGAAATTATAAAGAATATTCTAAAGTTAGTAGTAAAAAAAAAAAAAAAAACCAATCCAATTAGAGTATGGTAAAAGTATTGAGCAGATATTTAATCAAAGAGAAATACACATGGACAAATAAGCACATAAAATCATTAGTCAGATAATAAACACTGAGTCTTCCATAATGAGAAGTCAACAGATAATATCTAAACTTAATAAATGAAAAAATTTCAAAATAAACATATTACACAGAAATAGCTAAAAGAATTAAAGATGATTATGTAAAGTGGGGCAGAGAAGGATAATATTTTCCATTATGAGTTCATAATATTTATCTTTCTACACTATATTGAAATGATGGATATACACACAAATATATACATGCATTTAAAAGGGAAGGTGGTTAATAGTTTCAAAGGCTACTAAGAAGTTGAGTGAGGAAAAAGGATGTAAGCATGGAATACAACACAGAAGTAGAAAAACTGATTGGAAAAACAAAACTGATAGACAGAGGCATAGACCTTAGAATCATACAAACTTGGATTGAAATCACAGCTTTACCATTTGTACTTGAGAGCAAGAAAGTGACAAACTACATGGGCTTCAGCAGCTTCATCTGTAAAATGGAGAGGATAGTCATAACAATAACCACTTCACAGAATTACTATTTGACAGATCAGATTATGCAATATATATAAAACACTAAGCATAGTAGTGGCATATAATAAGTACTAAATGGCAGATAATGGTGCTATTATCCAAAAAGGTGCTATCAAAAAATAAATGGCAATATAAATAAAATATTTGAGATTTTACACTGTTTTTCTTTTTTGACAGGAAATAAAAACTTATATTTCAGGGATGTCATTTTTATAACATAAGTTTTCCACAGCAAAGACATTATCTGCATTGCTACATATTTATGACTTAACATCTGTAGCAATATTTCTTTCTCATTTGAGCTTAGTAGTCCATATTATCACAACTGGCAAAAAAAAGTCACGTACTACAAAACACAACAATATTTAGTGCACTTTAGAAAATGGGATCAGACTTTTATCTATCCAAGTACTCTTTTTAAAAAGTGGTTTGTATGTTACAAATAATCAAAGAAATATCGGTAATCTCCACTAATTTCTCTAATTTTATTCTTCTATTTAAAAAAATTAACCAAGTCTCCCCAAAACACAAAATTGGAATTTGATTATTTAAAGCAGAAATGTCTAAATTTACCAGGGTATCAGAATCACTGTCTGTTCTTAAATATTTTCAGATCAGAACTTTGTCATCTACCTACTAATTCAGAATTTCCAAGTATAGAGCCTGCAATATCTATTTTTTTAAATCTACCCAGCCAAAAAAAAAAAAAAAAGATAATCTGCAAAAGAGAAAATAAAAGTCAACAGAAGAGAGACAATGTTCAATTTACCATGAGGTAAGAAAATACAAATTTAAAAAGTAATGAGTCAAATTGGTGGCACAGGCCTATAATCTATAATCTCAGCTACTCGGTAGACTGAGACAGGAGGATCTCAAGTTTGAGACCAGCCTGTACAGTTTAAAAAGATTCTACCTCAAAATAAAATAAAAAGAATTGGTGAAGTAGGTCAGTGGTACAGCACTTGCCTAGAATGCACAAAGCACTGAGTTCCATTGCCAGCACTGAAAACATTTTTTAAAAAAGGGGCCAGACATCCTTTTTCGTCCAAATTGACAAAAAGTTAAAAAGACTGAAAAAGTACTGATGTGGGTATGAGAAAAAGGGCTTTCTCACATGTTGGTGAAATCTGCTATTAACATTTGAGAATACTTGGGAGTATGTGCTAAATATGAAAATGAAAATTTTAGCAATCTTGTCGTTACCCTTCCTACAGGTATAAAAGTCCGTGGGATTTAAAGAAATATAAATATTTCTATTTTTTATAGAACAATCACAAAAAGAATATATCCTGGAAATAATCCAAAATTTTAATAGCAGATAAACAAATGTATCATTTCTATTATGGAATATTAGGTAATTATTAAAATTACTAATTAAGGAACTACTTCTTCTAGTCCTGAAAAAGCAGCTTGCAACAGACCAATGTTTCTGCCATAAACAATTAGAAAATCTGGACAAAATAAGAAAATCTTGTTCAAAAGTTTGGAGAGTTAACAAGTCAGCCAAGGCTGGAGGAAGAAAAATCCCTGAAAGGGGAGCTCAATGAGGTGAAATTCCCTTTCTATGTATCATTCTTCCCCCTCAGAGAACCTGAGGAATTTTAAGCAATGAAGAGCAAGAGGCTGAAAACTTCAAGCAGAAAGAGGTGGCAAAGGAAAGTGTTTGGCTGCCTGGTGGGTCTAAAGAACCAAAAACTTCAGAATCAGACTCATCAAAGCTGCCAAATTTGAGAAGTCGAGCTTCTAAAGGCAAGGGGAACACTGATACTACACTTGATTCTAGTTTGCAGAGGTATCTGCCATTCTTAAGCCACCCAAGTGCAACAGCTAAAGTTAAACAGGAAGCAGCTAATCTGTGTGTGGTAGCACACACCTGTAATCCCAGCGACTAGGGAGGCTGAGGAAGGAGGATCACAAGTTTGAGGCCAGACTGGGCAACCTAACAATGTGGGAGACCAACCTTACACGTGACTGGGTTACACTCCCCGGCTGGGTGCTGAGGCACTCAGTCGCAGAAATGTGGCAAAGCTTTCCCCATCCTTCTTGGGTGCGAGGGTTGCTGTCTCGTGCATGGGTGTGTCTTGCTACAGCCCCATGGGTGAAGCTACGCTCACCTGTTTCTTTGTAATATAACCCCTTGCCCTGTTTAGGATAGAATCTTCCATGGAAGTGCCTTGTGTATGTCCCCTTCTTTTACTGTGCCCTTGGGTATGGCCTACCCAGGTGTCAGTCAACCTGCTGACAGTGGACATCATGAAGATACTCAGCCCCTTGAAATCTGACCCCTTGCCTCATTTGAATAGCTTCCCTCAATAAAAGGGGTCAGTGCGTGCTCTTGCTCTCTCTTTCTGCGGACCCTTAAGGTCAGAGGAGCCGTCACAGCGACCCCAAAGAAAAAGGTATTTGTGTCTCTTGTGTGGTTATTTTGTGCAGTCCAGTTAGCCCAGTTTAACTGGAGTGACCCCTGAGCCTTTTAGTCTCGAGAACAGAAACCCAGCATAACAAGATCCTCAGAAACTTTCCAAGACCCTGTCTCAAAATAAAAAATTAAAAAGGTCTGGGACTGTAGCTCAGTAGTAAAGTACCCCTGAGTTCCATCCCTAGTACAAAAAAAAAAAAAAAAAAAAAAAAAGAAAGCCAAAATACTGAGTAAAGATTTCAACAATTCTAACAGTACCTTGCTGCTATGAGGAAAAGAAAAAAAAAAAAATGAAGCTGAGGACCACTGAAGAGGAAGAAGACAATGCACACTCTAGACTTTCAGGATGCCTGCCTAGAGGACAGTACCCTTAGGAATCTGGTGTACCCGACAAAGATAGTAGGCAGGCCCCTGATTGAGTGAAATAACCTGCTTTACTCTGTCATCAAATACAGGGAGTTGCTCTAATCAAATAAAATGTCAACTAGAGCTAAAATATCTATCTATATGAAATATTCAGCATTCAATCAAAAATAAGCAACCATTTCAAGAAAAAAAGACCAAAGGCAAAACAGATAACAGAAACAAACTCAGATATAATCCAGACATTAGAATTAATAGTGACATTTTAAAATATTATGATTAACATATTGAAGAAAATATGAAGAAACATATTACAAGATGGAGAATTTCACCAAGGAATTAAGATTTATAAGAGGGAATCAAATAGAAATTCTAGAATGGAAAGACATAGTAACTGAAATTTAAAACTTAAAGATGAGTTTAACACAGAATGGACACAGTTGAAAATAAGATTAGTGAACTGCATTACGGTGAAAAACATGCATCCTAAAACACAAACATGTGTAGAAAATAAAAAAATTAAAAAGAATTAAAGAGACACATGACAGTTTAACATTATCTGTAATCCTGATACCGGAAGGAGAGAAGAGAATAAAGCAAGTATAATACATTAAAAGATAATGGCTGAGAGTTTCCCAGACTAATGAATAATATGTAACCACAGCAGACACAATAAATAAAAAGAAAATACAAGTAGACATATCACACTCAAACTACAGAAAAGCAAAGACAAATAGAAAATTTTAGCAGCCATGGAAAAAAGATGCATTGCCTTCCAAAGAACAATGGAAAGACTGATAGCTGATGTGGTAGGAACCCTCTTCAAAGGCAGTGTAGCCTGGCTAGCATCTGTGCAAGCATATGGGACTCTGAAGGACAACATGGCACCTTCAGTAACCATGCACCCATGCATTTCCCAGACAAAAAAAAAAAAAAAAGGCGAGGTGGCACACAGCACGCATGTGCAACTCTGCTGACACTCAGGGCACATGTATGACCCTGACAAGCTCCCTTTCCCCAGTGGCAGGCACAGCTCTGTCCTAACTTCCTTATGATTTTAAAGTATAGAATACCCATATAGGGGAGATGAAGGAGCTAATATGTAATTAGGTCGGGGGGAGGGGAATTAGTAAGGCCTGTATAAGTCAAAGCCTCTCTGTGCTCCATCTTTGGATGAAAATCCACCAAGTCTGTGTTGGCACAAAATAAATACTGCTTTCTATTGAACACCCCATGCCTTGTCTCTTTGTGTGTGAATCCCACAACACAATGTCTCAAAAGAAACAATAAACTTAGAAAATGCTAGAATGTCATCATTAACATGCTAAAAGAAAATAACTGTCAGTTTAAAATATTATGCCCTATAAAAATATTCTTTCAAAGAATGTGAAGCTTCCAGTAAGGATAGAAAAAGGTTGTGTGAACACTACAGCAGATAAAAATTATAAAAAACTTGATCAAAAATAACAGATATTATTAATGACACTGGCCAGTAAACAAAAATAAACAAGTCAAAAGAGAATTAAACCAGGCACAGTGGCACATGCCTGAAACCCCAGCCGCTGGGAGAGGGAAGCAGGAGGATCAAATCCAGCCTCAGCAACAAGGAGGCACTAAGCAACTCAGTGAGACCCTGTCTCTAAATAAAATACATTATAGGGCTGGGGATGTGGCTCAGTGGTCAAGCACCCCTGAGTTCAATAGCTGGTACTGCCCCCACCCCCGAAAAAAAGAGAGAATTAAATATTGAACTTTTTTTAGAATAAGTCAGACAAAAGCTCTCGGTTTTCTGGCCTAAGGATATTGTCCAGCTTCCACAGACAAAGCTGCAGAAAATAGTAGTGAAAAACAACAGCTCACCAGCTACAGTGCCAGAGAACAAAGCTCAAGGATAAAAAAGCAGTTTGAAATCTGAAAGAGGAAATTCTTACAGTGAGAACAAAAGGCCTGAGAAACTCTGTCAGCTCTGCCCAAATTATCTAACAAGAAGAAGGGGAAATGCAAGGGTGGGATTCTGGGGGACTACTGAAAAGTTGGCAGAGAATAGACAGACATCTACTTTTAAAAGAGCAATGCTGGAGACCAGATCTATGGGTCTGCAGCCTTCCCCCCCACCCCACCCCCGCAATCAATGCATTCATAAAACAATTGAGTTTGAGCAAAAAAAGCTAAAGTGATATGGTTTGTAGTTTTTGTGGAAAAAAAAAAACTCAGGCCAGCAGCATGTTACAATTTAAGAAGAAACCCTCAGAAATCATGAAGATTGGACTTTATCTTTGCCTAAATGCATGATGACTGCCAAACATCATGGTAAGACTTCTGTTTTTTCTTAGAAATTATTCAATATTAACCTCAAGTAGATTTGAATAAGTTAAATATGACTACCATTATCTTAAAAGGATCAATTTTAAAACAATGCAAAAACCTATACCTAGAAAGTCAATGGTATGAGATAAAAATATATTGACTGAATCAAAAAAGGCAAAAAAGAAGAAACAGAGAAACAAACAAACAAAAAACGATAAGACAAATAAAAAACAACAAATTGGCAGACCTAAATACAACCACACTCAAAAATATTTAAATAAATATAAATGGACTATCACTTCAACTTAAAGGCAAAGAAGAGGCATATTTTATTTTATTTTTTTTCTGAAATTAGATCAATTTATTAATTAGAAACTTTTTCCAATTAATTTCAGGTTTTATATAACATGTCCTCTTTCCTAATTATTCTGAGGTTTCCCCTCTTCTCTTCTGCCTTCTACTTTCTGAACCACCCTAAACACCCTGTAACATGTAACAACAGGCTACACAATCAGTGTATGTTACTGTGGCCACAGGGACCACTGGCCATACCCTTGTACCGAATGATGAGTATCATGAAGAGGCATATTTTAAATGTGAAAACTCAAATAGCTAGAAAATAAATTAGTAGAAAAAGATATACCAAGTGAAGTAATTCATAAGAAAGCTAAAGAGGCTATATTAGTGTCAAATAAAATAGACTTCAGGTCAAGAAGTATTATTACAAACAAAAAGAAATATTTTGTAATGATTAATCAAATCAAGAAGGTAAAATAATCCCAAATGCATATGCACCTAATACAGAGCTTCAAATTACATGAAGCAAAAAGCAAGAGAACTGAAAGGGAAAATAGACAAATCTAAATTATAGTTGAAGATTCTGAAACTCCTCTCTCAAAAAAGCAGACTTGTAGAAAAAAATCAGAAGGATATAAATCTGAATGACAGTGTAAATCAGCATAAACTAACTTGTATTTTTTGAAAAAACACACTCAACTATGGTAGAACACTTTTTTTTTTCTCCAAATGATAGACTGTTCACCATAACAAACCAAATGTTGCACCACAAATCAAGTTTCTGGATCTTTAAGAGATTAAGATCTTATAGAACATGTTTACTGGCCACAAAGGAATTAAATTAGAAATAAACAACAATAGAACATTTAAACAAACCACAAATATCTGGATATTAAATGAATCATTTCTGGGGCTGGGGATGTGGCTCAAGCGGTAGAGCGCTCGCCTGGCATGCGTGCGGCCCAGGTTCGATCCTCAGCACCACATACAAACGAAGATGTTGTGTCCGCCGAATACTAAAAAATAAATATTAAAATTCTCTCTCTCTCTCTCTCTCTCCCTCTCTCTCACAAAAAAATAAAAAAAAGAATCATTTCTGAACAACTCAGGGATAAAAGAAATAACAAAAAAATTAGAAAACATCTTTACTTAAAATGATAATAAATATAACAATATATCAATGTTTCAAATTCACCTAAAATAATGGAGAATGGGAAATTTATAGCTTTAACCGTCTTTGGTAAAGAACAAGAAAGTCTAAAATCAAAGATCTTAGCTCTCACTGTTAGAGTTTAGATATTAGGTATCTCCCAAATGTTCACATGAGACAATGCAAGAAAGTTCACAGGGGAAATGATTGGATTATGAGAGTTTTAACCTAATCAGTGCATTAATCCCCCTAACAGGAATTAATTGAGAGGTAACTGTAGTCAGGAAGGGTGTAACTGGAGGAGGTGGGTTATTAGGTGGATATGCCTTTGAGGTACATATTTTGTGAGCTAGGCTTAGCCCCTCTCTCTGCTTCCTGCTTCCAAGACCTGAGCTGCTTTCCTCTTCTACAATCTTCCACCCTGGTGTTCTACCTCACTTCAAACCCAGAGCGATGGAGCGAACCATCTATGGACCATGATCTCTGAAGCCATGAGCCCCCAAATAATCTTCTCCTCCTCTAATTGTTCTTGTCAGGTCTTTTGGTCTCAGTGTCTAAAAAGCTAAAATATCCATCTGAAGAAAATGAAACAAAGAATAATAATTACATCCAAAGTGGAAAATTGGGCTTGATAAAATTTTAAATATTCTCCAAATCCATTCAAACAACAAAAAGAACAAGCCATAAAATAAAAAAAAATGATAAAATACACACATCTGACAAAGGATTTCTATCTAGCAAGTATATAAAAACTTTTTATAACTCAAGAATAAGAAGACAAACAATTCAATTTAAAATGGGCAAAGTAGCCAGGCACAGTGGCACACATCTGTAATCCAAGAGGTTCGGAGGCTAATGCAGGAGAATCACAAGTTCAAAGCCAGCCTTGGCAAAAGCAAGGCGCTAAGCAACTCAGTGACACCCTGTCTCTACATAAAATAGAAAACAGGGCTAGAGATGTGGCTTGGTGGTCAAGTGCCCCTGAGTTCAATCCCCAGTACTCTGTCCCCCTGCCCCAGAAAAGGGCAAAATACCTGGACAGGTCACAAAGAAAAATACATGAATGATGCCCAATGTGCACATGAAAATGTGCTTACACTAATACCATTAGTCAATAAGAAATGCAAGTTAAACTCACAGATGAAAGGTAAAGATTAAAGAACAGGATTTCTTCTTTTTGGCAGGGGGGAGTACCAGGGATTGAACTCAGGAGCACTCGATCACTGAGCCACATCCCCAGCCCTATTTTGTATTTTATTTAGAGACAGGATCTCATTGAGTTACTTAGCGCCTCTCAAGAACAGGATTTCTGCTTATAAGAGATACACATGTTAAGAACATAGAAAGTTTGAAAATAATAAGGAAGAAAAAGATGCCGTTCAAGCACTAACCAAAAAAATAATAATAATGTGGAATAATAATACTTATAAAGAAAAAGGTGAATAGTAGTCAAAAAGCACTGCTAGAGACAAAAGGCATTGTACACTGATAAAAAGATCAATCCACCAGAAAGATGTAAGGATTCTAAATGTGGATGGTTAAAATAGCTAAAAGATACATAAAGCAAAAATTGATACAATTAAAAAGAGAAAAAGAAAAATCTTTAATGATAATGAAAGACTAACTAATCTCATATACAAATCATAACATTAATCATTCAGAATTTTTCCCTGATATGTGAGGAAAAAATTTACCAAGAAGACCTAAAACAACAAAATTAACAACATTGAGAAAACTAGCATCTGTAGAACCCTGCATTCACATAGCAGAGTCAACTTTCAAGTGCACACCATTTTAACAATCTTGATCACATGCTGAATCACAAAGCAAGACCCAAAAATGATTCTGTTTTGGTCAGTTTTGCCAGGCTATGATCAAAAGACCCCACAAAAACAACTCGGAAAAAGAAAAGTTTATTTGGAGTCCACAGTTTCAAAGTCCTCAATCCATAGACAGTCGATGCCATTTCTCTGAGATCAGGTAAGAAGGGCCCAGCAGAGGAAAGCTGTTCAGGTCAGGAAGCAGAGAGTTGTGGGGGAAAGGGTCACAGGGAAGATGCCCACCCCCGGCCATGCCCATCTGCCTACAGTTAGCAAGCTAGTCTGTTCAAACTAAGATTAACAGATTAGGTTACAGCTCTCACAATCCCAGTCATTTTATCTCTGAACATTCCTGCATCAACACAGGAGTTCTGGGGGGACACCTCATATACAAACAATAACATTAATCATTCAGTATATTTTCTAATCAGTGTAATTAATTTAGAAATCAAAAACAAAAGGTAACCATAGAATCATGAAATGATTAAAAATTAAGCAATAAACCTCTAAATAATCCAAGAGTCAAAGAGAAAACCACAATGAAAACAAGAATATATTTTAAACTAAAGAAAAAAATGCATATTAATTCCTGCAATGTGGCAAGCAAAGGTTCTCCTAAAGGATATCCTTAAATATATACATAGTCCTCAACTTACAATGGTTTAACTTGAGTTTTTTTGACTAGAGGATATTGTTAAAGTGATAGGCATTCAGGAGAAATCACACTTCAAATTTTGATCTTTTCCTGGGCTAGCAATATATATAGGGTACTCTAATGAGCCTGGGCAGCAGCAGAGTCACAGCTCCCAGCCAGACACATGACCACAAAGATAAGTCACAAATATGGTAAAAGGCACTGAACTACTAAGCTATGATGGTTAAAAAGTTAGGTGTAATGAGCTGTTAGTCAATTTTCTGTCACTATGACAAAATACCTAACATAATCAACTTAAAAGGAGGAAAGACTGATTTTGGCATACAGTTTCAGAGGTTTCGGCCATGGTCACTTGGCCCTGTAGCTTTGGGCCTGTGGAGACACAATACTTCATGGGAGGAGCATATGGAAGAAGAGGTCTATTCACCTCATGGCAACAGAAAGCAAAAGAGGAAGGAGCCAGAGACCCAATATTTCCCTCAAGGGCATGCTCCCAGTGATCTAACTTTTTCTCAATAGGCCCAACTCCCAATAGCACCATGGGCTGGGGACCGAGTCTCTAATACCTGGGCCTCTGGGGGACACTTCCAAACCACAGCATATTTTTCAACTTCTGACAGGTTAATAAAGATGTAACCCCACTGTAACTTAAAGAGCATGTGTGTTAAAAGCAAAACAGAATTTAAAAAATCAATAAGTATCCCTTTAAGAAACAATGGAAAAGAACAGCATATGAAACCTGAAAAAAATTAATAAAGATAGGAAAAGTAACTGATATAATAGAAAACAAACATATAATAAAGAAATTACATAAAATCAAAAGATGGTTTTTGAAAAGATTAATGAAAGTGATAAAATCTAGAAAAAAAAGATAGGGCACAGATCACCAATATTAGGAACCAGGAGGATATTTAAAATTTAATATGTAAAATACAGGTATCCTTTAGACATTAAAAATATAGGAATAATATATTAAAATAATTTTATACCAATATTGTTGAAAATTTAAACAAATTCCTAGAGAAACAAGCAATAGAAACTGACACAAGCAATAGAAAACTGAATACTTCTACATCTATTAATGAGACTAAGCCCATAATTAAAAACAATCCCACAAAGAGATCTGTAGAACCAAGTGGCTTTACCTATGAATTATCCAAACATTTAAAAAATAAATAATGCTACTCCTATAGAAAGATTAACATTACACGTCTTTCATTTCATTACATTTCTTACAATTCTTGTCTTCCAGAGAATAGAAAATTAAGTTCACTTCCCAACTCACTTTATTACGTCAGTATAACCTTGATACCAAAAACTGAGAAAAACATTATAAGAAAAGCAAATTCCAGGCTACCATCTCCAATAAACATAAACATTCAAAATATACGTCAGCAAACTAATTCAAGCAACATATTAAAGAGTAATGTAAATGACAAAATCCAGTTTATTTCTACAAGTAAAAGTTTGACTACTTTAAAATAAAATCAATGTAATTTGCCTCACTAACAGATTAGGAGAAAAATCACATAATCCTCTCAGTAAATGTAGCAAATACATTTGATAAAATATAATACTTATAATTTTTAAAAATCACTTAAAATATTAAAAGGGAAATTTTCATCTGATAAAAAGTCTCTATAAAAAGGCAAAATATTCTAAGATCCAGAAGAAACAAAGTTGCCTATCATCTGAAGTTTCTTGCTATTACAATAAGGCAGGAAAAAAGTATACAGACTGGAAAGTAAGAAATAGATTGCTGAATACCAAGTTAGCTATATAAATAAATGATAGTTCTATCTGTAAGCAATTTATTTTTAAAATGACACTATCTATCATAACATCACACATTTAACAATAAATCTAACCAAATATGTCTGAGTCCTACATACAAAAACTCTTCAAAACATTACTGAGAAAAATTTAAAAACATCTAAATAAATAGATAAATATATCATATTCATGGATGAGAAAATCAATATGGTAGACTACAGGGCACCACCTGTAAAAAATACATGAGGATCTTAGCATGTAGTCAGGGAGATTTCAGGTTTAACCTTGGGGACTATCCCTGGCTCTCCCATGCAATAGATTGCCCAAGGCACATGACCTTTATCTTTGTTCAGCTAGGAAAATCTCTCACAGTCTCTCTAGAGATGGGCACAACCCATTGGGAACTGGGCAGCTCACCTTCAACATTTTTTGGAGAAGAACATTCTATGGAAGGCCTTTGATGCCCCCCAATATAAATAAAGCAGACGTGGGCTCCATTTTGCCTTTTAGTCTAGAAGCTTGATCTGTCTGGTTAGCTTGCCCATCTCACCCCAACTTTTTGAAAATATTTTCTGTGTCTTGAGGTTTTTGTCGTAGTTCTATTTTTCTTAGCTTTTATTTCTCAGCCAACCCATTCCACAGAGGGGAATCCCATTCCCATTGCCTGCACAGGACGCAGTCGTCCCCAAATTGATGTATAAATGCAATGCAATTCTAATAAAAATTCTAGGCATGCTTTGTAAACAGTTGTATAATTTAAAGCTGATTCTAAAATTCAAATGAAAATGCAAAGGTCCAAGAATAGCCGAATCCATCTTGCAAAACACTGGAGGACAAAAGCTATCAGATGTCAACATTTATTACAAAAACATAGTAATGATGTGGTATGGGAGAGAATAAGGAGTCCAGAAAATAGACCCCAGATATACCACCACCTTTAAAACAAAAAGATACTGAAGTGTGGTGAAGAAAAGATGACTCATCAATAAATGGTGCCAACTCTACTAGCTATCCATATAGAAAAAAATTATCTTAGCCTCTTATATGGTATGAAAAAGATAATAAAGAAGTTTCTTGGAAATTAAGCAGGCACAATTTATTGAGATCAACAAGGTTTCTTATCAAGAACAAAGAACACACAGTATAAAGGGAAAATCTGACAGACCGTAATACATTAAAATTAGAAAGGTCTTGATATAGCATATCTATCACTCCTTATTTAGGAATCTCAATGTATGCAGTCTGAAAATTCACTTAATTTTACTTACTTAATATTCAAATAATGACTTCTGGTTTGTAAATGAGTAATATCTTGATTTATAAAATTAAACTATAAAACTCATTATGAGAGGTTCAAGTAATAGTAATTTCAATAATAATAACTACTGGAAACTTAACAAAGGATCAAATAAAACTTGAACTTAATATGTGAAGTGGCATTGTTTACACTCATTTTTATTAAAACTACACTTTTACTTCTAATGTTAAATTCAGGAACTCAGTTACTACAGGTGATTAAAATAGTAGTCAGGCAAGAAGTATCCATTCAGGAGAGAAACAAAACCAATTTAAGTAAAAGTAAAGGGAAAAAAAGTCACCTGCTACAACAAAAACACACTGAATGCCTATTCCTTTATACATCTATTTACGTGTATGTAAAAATGTAAAAACATTTTGCTCAATCAGAATCATAGCTACAATAGGATTAGCCTTTCTCTAGGTGGGGTAACAGCTATACATCATCTTATTTACTCAAAGAGCCTCCTTAGATCAGAAACGCAAGGACAGGAGGAAACTAAAGACTGCATTAGCTTTCTAGGGAGAGCAAGTTTTGTTTTGTTTTTTGAGGTTTTTTGGGGGGTTGACTGGTTATTTTTGTTGTTGTTGTTTCTTTGGTACTAGGAATTGAACTCACGGGCACTTAACCTCTGAGTCACATCCCCAGCCCTTTATTATATTTTATTTAGAGACACAATCTCCCTGAGTTGCTTAGGGCCTTGGTAAGTTGCTGAGACTGACCTCCTTCTCCTGCCTCAGCCTCTCAAGGCACTGGGATTAATGGCATGTGCCACCATTCCTGGCTATAGAGCAAGGAGATCAAGACATTACTTATCCCTACGTTTAAAATTTTCAATTTACATAATTCATGTCTGTAATCAAATAATAAAACATGCAAAAAATTCTTTCCAATAAAAGATTAAGACTTTTTTATATAACCCTATAATTACGGCACTATAATCTTACATATTCTGTTAAAGACATAACAAAACCTCATATATAGGAGGGGGTTAAGTGAACATCTTTAGTTTGCATTCTTGCAAAGGTGACAATCTTCAAATTCTACAGATTAATGAAAATTACATAAGGGGACTATGGTTTGGATAAGGTCTGAATGACGCCCAAGAGTCCATTACCATTAAATGCTTGGACCCCAGGTGGCACTACTGGGAGGTAGTGGAACATTTAGAAGGTGGGAACAAGTTGGAGATCCCTAGGTCACTGGGGGTGTGTCCTTGAATGAGATTGTGGGACCTCACCTGTCCTCTCTTTCTCTCTACTTCCATTATAGATATTACCACTTTGCTTCTATGCACGCTTCTGACATGACATGTCACCATCTTCTACCCACACCAGAACTCAGTCAATGCAGGCATTATGTTTTTGAACCTCCAAAATTACGAACTACATAAACCTCTTCTCACTTGAAATTAGCTGACTCTGGTATTTTGTTGTAGTAATGGGAAGCTGATAAATATTTAGGATTAATATATTTTAATTCTTAATCTCTGCCCATGCCAAACATTAAGACAACACACATTTATCTTTTACTATGTGAAGAACACTACTTTCAACTAATAATCACTTTACCTTTGCAGCAAACTGTAGTCCAATTTGATCAGCTTCAGCTTCCAGTGCTCTACTGTACGGTCTATCAAACATATACTAAAAAGAAATATGATAGAAAAATTCCATTAAGGTAATTTGTTTTTTGACAAAAGGAATAACAAAATGAAATTTTTAAAAATCAATTTCAGAGAGTATCTAGGATAAAATTTCTATACTTCCTACATCTTTAAAGAATACCATGGTATAAAACATAAAAGGAACCTTCATTTCTTCCATCAGATTAATACTTTAAAAACAAGGAAAAATAGAAAAAAAACATGCCTACAAATTTCTGGACAGTCAATTGTATCATTATATCTGTTTTCCAATTATAATCTCCACTGAGTAGAGGGATCTCTAAGAAAGCTTATTAATGCAAGCTCTTAATATGACCAAAGAACATTTTGATATTACAGTTTAAAATGAAATTAAAAAAATATAAGTCCATAATAACCAGTGATACTATTAGAAGATTTATTTCAGTAAGAAAATTAACAATATAGCAGAACTTTGTTTCTTTGATAAATTATCTTAATTTCCCTTTCCTTTCTAAGTATTAATTTGTTAGGAAAATGAAATTTTCTTCTGACTTCAATTTTTTAAGAATAGATATTATGACTTTTATTTTCCTAATTACTGTATTTATGAGAATGCTTTTCAGTTAAATTCTAATTTTCAGTAAATACTAAAACTTTGTAAAGGACAGATCAATAGGCATTTTTTCTTTGAGAAAAGAGCTATTAATTGGGGAAACGATTTTTCAAACGTAGCAACATGTTTGTGATGACTAAAAATAATCAATCTGAAAACAGTATGTGATCATTAGATGTGAATTTTTTTCTTCTCAATCGTATCTGGTTTAGATTGGTAAACGACATCACAGTCTCTTCACTCTCATGAGCAGTCTTCATGTGTCCCATTGAGTCTACTCATAATATACCAATTTAAAACATTGGCTTTAAAAGGAGAACCAGTAGTATCATATGTAAAATGGAACTAACACCAGCAAGCACCAAATTCCTAGATTTACAAAGAGAATTAAATGAAGCAATAATAAAATCAATAATTCATATTTACCGTGTCCTTACTTTATGACAAGGACTGTGCTAAATGCTTTAAATTAGTATTCTCAATCTGGTATGACTCTGTCCCCCAGGGACATTTGTTAAGTACAGACTTTTTGACTGTCACAACTAGGAAAAGACCCTGATAACTACAAGGTACAGGAAAACTCCCCACAATAAACAAGTATAGTTCTGAGATTGAGAAATCCTGTCATTAAATGTAGTTTTCAATAGCCACAGCAAATGAATGTAGGCAATTCCCACTCCCTAACAATTTTACTATCAGCATTCCTTTCTCCTTCCCAGTCACAGTGAGCAGGGCTTTATAGAGAGAAAAATATGTGTCACCAAAAGTTTTGAGGGGAAAAGAATTCAAACAAAAGTCATCTCTATTCTATTTTCAATTTAATTATTGAATTAAAGAATTACAATGAAAAGGCAGGCTTCGTCAAGAATTTCAAGAAACAGATACAAGATATCTTTATTATAACCAAATCTGATTCCACCACAGAAAAAGTAATCTATAGATGGATGGGTTGGGGAAGACCATATGAACTCCTCTGACATTCCAGCAGGTCAGTGACAGAAACAAAGGTCCAAAATGTGAGATCCTATAATCTAAGCAATAACCATTCCTTCTTTTTTTCCCTTTGAGAACCTTTACTTCAATATAAATGAAGCCAAGTGATAGGAGAACTCTAAATAAAAGCCTTAGTTATTGAATCTCAAAAGCAATTTGTCTCAGAGAATTCTGAACATTAGATTTGAACAACACCCAGATGGCACTCTGATGGGTGCTCCACAACATTAAATAAACAAATGACAGATTGTGCCTAAATAACCAAACTCCCAGGACAAGAAGAAATAAAGAAAAATGTAAAATAGTTAATCATGGTTAACAAAGTACTTATGAAGATTACAAGACCTACTTTCAGTAATGCAGCGTTTTAAACAAAATGAAAGACTTAATACATTTTTGAGATTATCGTTACACATAAACACTAAGAACCAAAGTTAACAAATACCTAGTAAGACTGTCCTTTCAATATTTTTGAGGCAATGTAAGTTTAAATGGGAGTGAGCAGGAGAGGGTGATAAAGCAGCTTAGCAACCCTATCATCATTAGAGATTTCTTTGAAGAGTTTTCCCCAAAAATGAAAATATCTGGGGGACAAGGGAGTCAGTACACTAGAGTAACAGAATGAAAGAAAGGGTTCATGACTATGCTTTCTCTCTGTAAGACCAACAACTATGTGAAAAAAAGATATTAGCTAAAAATTACCTAACCCTTTTAAACCATCCATACGCATCACTTATTTGAGAGATGTAGCATTCCTGAAATTCTCATATAAGAATATTCCCTAAAACAAGTAAACATAAGGCACTAAAATTCAATACCCATGTTAAATTAAATATTAAATAAAATAAATATTAAATATTAAATATCCACCCTAAAAGTGGAAACATCTCTGGTATTTGTTGCTTCACAATAGTATTAAAATATCCGCAAGTAACCCTTATAAATTCAAGTTATTATCTCAGACTTACCTCCTGCAGTTTAGACTGTATCCACTGGCCCAAAATTGCCAAACTATCTCGTGGACAAATGGCCCAAATCATTGTGAGAAAAATCATACCAAGGAAATCCAGTAAATGAACCAAGCTAGCCTTTTCCGCCTGAGAACAATAAAAAAAAGTGAAAAATTATATTCAATAAATTGAGACAGTGTGTTTATATTCTCTAGTTATCATGTGTAATCACATTAAATAACTGCATGTGTTTAAGTGGTCCTCAACAAATAAAACCCTTACTTCTCTTTCTTCTGTGTGCATATCATTCCCAGTCTCTTTTTCCTGTCCCTTACTTACATAGTCATGCACTTACTGCACTGCTTACTATCAAGTCAGACAATGACAGGTTCGTTAATCTACAGTTTCTTATATTAACAGCACAATACTGTGAAATAGGTTAAATTACTCCTATTTTACAGATAATGAAACTGAGATGGAGAAGGCCCTTAAAAATACTACCCAAATTCATATCATTATTAGTGAAAGGACCAGGAATCAGACAGACCCAGTAAGTTTTAGTTTCTAATACAATCATAAATCTTTTTAAACATAAAATAAATGTGTTTATTGTACTTACATTTTTGGATAAAGACTAAACACTACCTAACATATGAAGCAGTTAAAGTAAGAAATAATTCAGAAAAGACTGGAAGTTTATTTTAAATAAAAGTCTTTTGGTCTTTATGATCTAATTTAGGAAAGTATGATTGATTTATACAAGTTGTCAATTTTGTGATTTTAGTATCCCTCACCAGAGAATTAGGTTGAGTTTTTGTATTTACCTATAAAAGTAACCAAATAAGGTTATACATAATATAGTTGTTTTGAATAGTAACGTCTAATATAAGTTTAATACACTGGATTGTTTCTTGTTTGCTACTGATGTTGATTAGTAAATGTTAATGGAATGCTGAGAATGATAACATAGCAGTTATTAACTTGAACATATGAAACATGCCTGAAACTAAAAGCAATGACTTGGACTATATTCTTCAAAAATATCATCTTTCATCACAAACACACTTTGCTTCATTATAAGAACTGTGCCCTATGAAAAACAAGTACAGGATTATTTTAACATGAAAGAGTGAAACTTAAAATAATGAAGCCATTATGGAACAGAAAGTCCTTGCTATTAATTACTAAAGAATATGATTACCACTACACAGTCTTAGAAAACTAGAAATAAAAAAATTTGTGTATTTGTAAAACAAAGAAAACATCAAAAAAAGTTAGATTTAATTAAAATTAGACTCCCAAAAGAGAAAAATGTGTTCATATAATAAAGACCTCTGCAATAGAAGTATTAATAACTGTTTTCTATGAAGGGTACTATTTGCATTTTATGTCTCATCTAATTACTGTTCTTGCACTGACAAAGATAACAACAATATAATGAGAATGAGGCATTGAACTAGATTCCAGAAAAACATAATGAATAGTAAAACCTTTTAAATGTTAAAGTGGCCAGATTGATTTATTTTTGTGATTATGACAACATTAATTGGAAGACAGAGTGCATATAATGACACTAACAATTGCTTAGACTTATTTTTGTACATATTTAAGAAAAACAATTTTTAAATTTTCCTTTAACTTTGAGGAAATAAGGGAGAAAAGTACTATTTGCACTTCAGAATAAGTACAACTTTGACCTATCTTATTTTCTTATTACTCTAGGAATAGGCAGAATTTAAGAAGACTTTTAGAAGGAACATAAACATTATTGTTTCCATTTGAGGTTAACATTACTTACACTTCTGATTTAGTATTTCATAATCCTTTCACTATTTGCTTTCAGGTTTTCAATTAAAGAAAATATACTTCTCTCTAATTATGTGGACAAAAGAGCCATTCATATTTTTTAATGAGTGGCAATTTAAAAAGGAGTAAAACAAGTATATGTTATTTTCCTGGACTCATACCAAGTCAAATAGATGTGTAATCAAAAGACCATAAATCAACCTGAATTCTATAATGTATTTTAAAAACTGCTGCCAACAAACAGGTAATTGTGGTAAAAGGAAGAAATGCTGGACTTGAAAGCAGAAGACCTATTTTAAATTCCCAAGTCAGTCACTTTGTCATGTTGTGTTATTTAGAGTCTTTTTAAATACCAGTCCTCATATATAAAATAGGCATAAAAAATATATACTTCATGAGGTATTAAAGTTATGAATGAAAAGATACATATTAAAAACCTTGGTAAACTGTAAGATGACAAGGTATCATTATTACTTTGCATTAATTATATATGGCCTATCATTCTAGATATTTTCAGAGATGCTCTAAGCTATCCTCTGAGAATGAACAAAAAGAAAACTAGTTTTCACACTTCAATAGTAATATCATTTTATATAATTAATTTTCTGACTAGATTATATATATGTTGATAACTATGGAAAGTTTAAAATCTAATTTGAAATAATTAGTGGTTGAAAATAATTACTTTTTTAGCAAAAGAGACAGGTAATAAAAATAGTATTTAAAAGAAACACTAATGATTCAGTATCAAGTATAAAGATCATAAAAAAATCTGAAAATTAGCCAATCACATTTTTTTTAGGTAACAGAATAAGGAAATTACTAAACACTAAAATTCCATCATTATAAACAGAAAACTGAAAAGACTCAGTTCTTGGAAGAGATGTAACCTGCTACTTTTGCAGCAATATTCTGACAACTGAATATTCACTTCAGGTACTTACAGCATGCCCAAGTACTGCATGTGCTATTTCATGACCCAGAAGGAAGGAAAGTTGATGCGTATCAGTTACACTATTTAAGAGCCCCGTGAAAATAAAAACTTGTCCATTCTGCACCATAGAGAAAATAATACAAGCAATTAGAACAACATAAAATATAAGGACATTAAATTTAGCAATAAAAATGTGTTTGAAAACATTTACTTACTGGAAGCACAAAGGCATTTATATCTGGAGAATCAACAACATGAATAACCCAATTGAGCTCAGAGATTCCTGGGATATCTTTATTACATTCAATTAGATGATATACCACTTCTTTAACAGTCAGATATCGAGGGTCTTTCTCAGTTAGCATATCATTCTTAAATTCTTCCATCCACTAAAAAATTAAAATGAAAATATTCTTTATTGGGAGGGGAGGGGGGATAGTAGGGGATAGGAAAGGCAGCAAAATACAACAGTCACTAATATGGCATTATGTAAAAATTGTGNCTGTGATTGGGCTCACTTCCAGGTGAGTAAAATAAAACACTACAAATAGCAGTCCAAAGCCAGTGAAACCAAGGAATAACTTCCATTTATTCCTCCTGACACTCTCTTTAAATAGTTCCTTCTTATTAGGAGGAAGTGCCTGCCACCATTTCCTTATGCCCCTAGAGCAAAGAGAAAAGTTCAAAGTTCTGATAACTGTACTAGCATATATCATCAAAATGCAAATGCATGTGCTAGAATTTTATGTCATTAAACATTTGAATCTCTATGATATTTTTCTCAGTATAGTTGGATTTTTTAACGTATTAGCTAAAAGATCAAAGAGTAATCAACTATATAGAGAGATAGCTAAAAATTCTAATGCTTATTTGAATTTGTTCTTCAGCTATTTTAAGGACAAATAGTAAATGAGGAGTTATTTGATTATTTTACTGCAACTACCTAATTAACATTTATTGACTATTTGCCACACAAAAAGCACTCTTTTTAATCATTACACAGATGTCATCTCATTTAATCTTCCTAACAACCATGTTACAGAAAATTGAGACACAGAGAAATTAAGCAATTTGTGCAAGTTCAGAGAGTAATAAGAGGAAAGCCAGGCAATGAAGGCAATGACATTCCAGAGTCTGACCATTTAACCACTTAATAGGGATAAATTGCCCAAATAAACATATAAGGAGCTACTATACAACAAATCTATACCTTTAACCACTATTCTTCCCACTGCTTCTCAGATTTCTGGCCAGTGCTTCAGCAAGGTATAAGGAAAACTACCTCAGCATTGATTTTGGAAATAAATATTGTTCAGAAGCAGAAACTCCTTTATCCCCTCTAGAACATGAGAAAGGAGAGGTAAAAAGAAGATCAGAAGCACTGTAAATAAGCAAATGGGAGATTTTCTAGATAACATCTGAGAAGGTCCAATTTCTATTGCTCAGCAGAATTCATAAACATTTTGACAACAAGTAATGTTTTCAATAATGGATAAAAAGTTTTCCTTATAAGTTCACCAGTAAAATCAAAATAAAAATTTAATATGTATACATCATTTTCAACAAAAATTTACTTTAAAAAATCTTAGAGTTATCATAATTTTGTTAAGTTACTAATATGGCTTACAAGTTACCCCCAAAGGTCCAAGTGTTAAAAGGTTTGTTACAGCCTATGGCACCACTGGGACTGTGAGATGGTGGAACTTTTGACAGGTAGGAGCCTAGTGAGAGGAAGTTAGGCATGAAGTGCATGCCCTTGAAGGGAATATTGGGACCCTAGCCCTTTTCTAGTTCCCTCTTTTTGCTTCCAGGCTTCTGCCATGATGCATTGAACCTCCACAAGACAAAAGTAACAAGGCCAAAAGACAACTGCCTGAAACCTATGAAATCATGAGCAAAATAAGCCTTTGATTATTTCACGTATTTTGTCATAATGGAAAGCTGCCTAACACAATAACATATATGAAATGCCTTAGACAAATGCCTTAAACAAAGGGTCTTAACCGGAAGAGACATAAATCAAACTACAAATAAGTAAATCAAACACAAATTTTAAATTTCCTATTTAAAATTTACATGACATTATTACTTAATTAAAATGTATATGGAACACGTTTTAAAAGACAATTTTAAGTAACTGATAGTTGTAACAAAAACAAAATCATTAAAAATAAAAAATTTTCACATGAGAAGTTAGAAAGCTATTATGCCAAGAAACTGGGAAGAGTTTGTTACTTAACCTATGATCCAATATGACTAGTTATTTTCTGAGTGCAAACACCAAATCATAAAGAACACAATAACCTACAGAGAACTTTTTTATTTTTATTAAAAGCAAATTGGGTTGTTGGTAAGGAAGAAAGAAAACTAGAAGAGACATTGTAGTTACCAAATTTAAGAAAGCTTAATGAGGAGATGAGCTTTCTTCAATTTCAATGAAATAAGAAAAAACAGGGTTTAAAAAAATATACTATTTAAGCACTTTTTGTAATCCCAAGTACATGGGAGGTCAAGCAGAAATATTGCAAAATCAAAGCCAACCTGAGAAACTTAGCAAGATACTGTCTCAAGCTAAAAATAAAAAGAGGTTGGGATATAAATCAGTGGTTGAGTGCTCCGGGTTCAATTCCCAGAACTGCAAAAAGAATTTATTTATATGAAGCAAAAATGGTAATTTTTATAAAGGACTACTAAGAGAAATATTTTAGAATCAGAACAATTACATATTAATGGTTTAAAAGTTAACTTGACTAGGTATGAGCACTTTCTTATATAAGAAAAGAACCAACCTAAATGCCCTTTAGTAGATGAGTGTATTAAAAAATGTGGTATATATACACAATGGAATATTACTCAGCAATAAAAGAGAATAAAATCATGGCATTTGCAGGTAAATGGATGCAGTTGGAGAAGATAATGCTAAGTGAAGTTATCCAATCCCATAAAAACAAAGGGCGAATGATTTCTCTGATATAAGATGACTGACTCATAGTTGGGTACGGAGAGGGAGCATGGGAGGAATTGACAAACTCTAGATAGGGCAGAGGGGTGAAAGGGGAAGGAAGGGGGCAGGGAGTTAGCAATGATGGAGGAATATGATGGACATCAATATCCAAAGTACATGTATGAAGACATGATTTGGTGTGAACATAGTTTATATACAGAGATATGAAAAATTGTTCTACATGTGTAATAAGAATTATAATGCATTCCACTGTCATGTATTTAAAAAAATAAAACCAATTAAAAAAAAAAAAAGAAAAGCTCTTCAGTTTCATGATTCACTGGCTCAAATTCCACAAAATAAAAAGGCAATGTTAAGTACTATAGCATGAGCTATAGTCAATACTTCTGATTCTTCTTATAAAGTCTTTTTAAAAGGTACACTTATTTCCTATTTAAAATTTACATGACAAAATGGGCTGGGACTATAGCTCAGTGGTAGAGCACCTGCCTTGCACATGTGAGGCACTAGGTTCAATCCTCAGTACCACATAGAAATAAATAAAGATATTGGGTCCACTCATACATTGCTGGTGGGACTGCAAATTGGTACAGCCAATATAGAAAACAGTAGGGGGAATCCTTGGGAAACTGGGAATGGAACCACCATTTGACCCAGCTACCCCACTCCTCAGTCCATACCCAATGGACTTAAAAACAGCATACTACAGGGACACAGCCACATCAATGTTTATAGCAGCTCAATTAACAATAGCTAAACTGTGGAACCAAACTAGATGCCCTTCGGTAGATGAGTGGATAAAGAAAACGTGATATATATACACAATGGAATATTATTCAGCATTAAAAGAGAATAAAATCATGGCATTTGCAGGTAAATGGATGAAGCTGGAGAATATAATGCTAAGTGAAATTAGACAATCCCAAAAAAACAAATGCTGAATTATTTCTCTGATTTAAGGATACTGATCCATAATATGCTTGGGGGGTGGGTGGAGATTAAATGAACTCTAGATAGGGCAAAGGGGAAAGGGGGAGGGAGGGAGCATAGGGGTAGGAAAGATGGTGGAATGTGATGGTCATCATTACCCTAAGTACATGTAAAAAGACACAAAGAATGTGACTCTACTTTGTGTACAACCAGAAATATGAAAAATTGTGCTCTATGTGTGTAATATGAATTATAATGCATTCTGTTGTCATATATAACATATCAAAATTTAAAAAAAGATATTGTGTCCATCTACAACTAAAAATATATTTTAAACAAAAGGGGGCCTCATGAACACATAACTTTTTCAAGATCATATTTCTATACCATAAATTAATATGCAGCAAATTATTTTGAGAGCATTAAATTACACATAACAAAACTGGGTAGGACCTACTGTATAAAAACTCAATTTTGAGCTAAATATGGTATGAGGAAGACTAAACAAGGTTTCTTTAAAAGTACTGTTTTTCCATATTAAACTTTAATTTTTAAGTTAATAGAAGTCGATACAAATGTGAACACAAAAATTAACAAAAGTTAGTACAAAAGTTACTTTGTTAATTACTTTACCTGCCCACAATAATTGCAAGTAGCTTCTGCACTGGTTTCAGAATGATCAAGAAGAGAGGAACTGGAGCAGTTTGAACCCGTGAAGAAGTGTGGAAGCTCCTGCCAACCCTGACAGAGGAACAGCTCAGCGGACACAAGGCTCCAAGAGCAGGATCAACTGCAACTTTTTTGGTAAGCACCCATCTTTTAAGCTCCCATCTTGGAAAAGAGTCATTCCATGCAGTACCTTTGTGAGTAACCATCCAAATTTCCTTACTTTGGGCACTTGAGATGTATCCTATTCTTCTGTTACTGAAAGTCCTACAGAAATGAAAGTTTCCAGGGAGAAAAGTTGACAGCTCACACTGACTGAATGACTTAAGACCCTGACACTTCTTTATCATTTGGAGATTTTGTACTTGACAACAGCCCACTAAAGTTACTGCTGGTGAATTCCATTTTCTCCAGTTGGTCAGTGAATTAAACTGGGAAAGAAAACAGTTTCTAGTAGCAGACTGCAGTCCATATATGAAGCTCATCTTTCTTGAGCTTGATTATCTGGAACACAAAAAAATAAAAGATAAGTATCTATGGAAAATATTTATTCACCAAACCAAGAACATAATATTTATGAAACAGGTATGATGTAGTTCTTTTGCCATATCTCAGCCTAAATTACCTTGGGCTTCTACTCATCACCCCCATGGCAATGCCTTTCACCAATACAAACTAGAAGGACACATATAACACTATTACTGTACAATATGTACTTTTAAAACTTGCGTTTTTTCACTTCATTTTTAACCTTTTGTTGGGGAGAAGTCTACTTTTTATTTTAATAGCAAATTATTTGAGGAGTAAGAATAGACAGGATTAAAAAGACACTAGTAAAATTTTATCAGTTGGTAGTAACAGGAAAAGAAGGATGCAGTGGGATAGAAAAATTAACTAATAAAATATATCTTTTAAAATACAAATGGTTTTTCTTTTAAATAAAATCCTAGGACTTTTGACTGGGATTAAAATAAAGTGGGACCAGATTTACTCTCCCACCTAAAAAAAAAAAAAATTATATATAACAACTGAGCATTTCAACACACTGAGCATTAGAAAATGAAAGGTAGAAAGATGGGAAACAAACAAGATGAGTCCTTTATTCACCCAGCTTACTATACTACCTGGTGAGTTTCCAGATGACCATGCAGACAGGAAAATACGGGTGAAACTCAATGGTTGCCCTAAATTGAAGAGATGAAGCTGGGAGTGCCAGTAGGCCCAATTTACAATGCAGACAATAAGAAAAGACAGAGCTGCAGAAAGAGTGAGTTCTGGAGATCTACAGAGAAGCTCCCTCTCACATTCAGCTGAGTCCTATAGGCACATGTATGTAAAACAAAACAAAAACCACTAAAGTTTGCAAAGAACTACCTGAAAAGAATAGAGGGCACAATATATATACAAGGCTACACAGCATCGGGCACAGTGTCTGTTTCCACCCACTGAAGCAGAAAAACTTACAATTCATGGTAACTGGGTAGAGTGCTCAGAAGGGTTTGGCTTCAGTCTTACAGAAAAATTAGTCCAACACTGAAAACTATTCTGATCCTAACCAACAGACAACAAGACATACCTAAAAGGTCAGACTGTTTCCATATAACAGCTACATGCCAGTAGAGGACAAAACCTCAAGAACAGATGTAAGAATAAAAAAAAAAAAAAGTCTAGTACTTAACACGGTATAATTTAAAATTAAAAATTACTAGGCTCTCAAGAAGCAGGAAATATGATCTATAATTAGGAGAAATATCAATCAATGGAAATGAAGTCACTCCTAAATAATACAAATGACAGCATTAGTAGAGAAGGATATTCATGGAGTTATTATAACTATATTTTACATGTTTAAGAAGTTAAAGGAAAATTTAAGCATGCTCTGTAGAGACATGGAATGTATTTTTTAAAGGGCCTACATTTAAATTCTGAAGAAGAAAACTATAATGTCTAAGATGAAAGACATAAAGGATTAAACACCTTATTAGACATTGTGGAAATAAAGACTTGTGAACCTGAAGAAATATAAGAGAGAAAACAGACTTAAAAAACTGTATAGGGCATCAATGAGGTATGGAACTTCAACAGCCTAATATGCTTACAGCTAGAATCCTCTCAAGCAGGGGAAGGGAGGTAGATGAGAAGTTCTTGAAGAAATAATGGCCAAAAATTGCTTAAACCTGATAAAAACCATAAACCCACAATTCTAAAAAGTTTAATGAACCAAAGGAAACAACTCCAAGGCACATCATAATTTATTAAAACCAATGAAAGAGAAAATGTCAAACTTGACATCTTAGATGAAATGAATAAATTCCTTGAAAAACACAATCAAAGCTTACTCAAGAAGAAACAGATAACCTGAAGAGCTCTACCTTTTTAATTGAATGTCCAATTTAAAAATTTTCCCACAAAGAGAGCTCAGGCCCAAATGGCTTCACTGAGGAATTCTATAAAGAATTAATATTAATTCTATATAAACACTTTCAGTAATATTAAAGGAAAGAATAGTTGTAACACATTCCTAAGACCACCATTAGCCTGATACCAAAGCCAGACAACTACACTAAAGTAAGACCATAAAGTAATATCCCTCATGAACCTAGATATAAAAGTTCTCTCTGACGGGGGGAAGGGGGACAGGGGGAGGGTGTGCTGGGGATTGAACCCAAGGCTTTGTGATGGAAGGCAAGCACTCTACCAACCAAGCTATATCCCCAGCCCACTAGATACAAAAGTTCTTAACAAATTTTAGAAAATCTAACTCATTGTATGAAAAGGTGGCCTCATGCTAGGCACTGTGGTGCACGCCTGTAGTCCCAGTACCTCAGGGGGCTGAGACAGGAGGATCACAAATTCAAAGCCAGCCTCAGCAAAGACAAGGTGCTAAGCAACTCAGTGAGACCCTGTCTCTAAATAAAATACAAAAATTGGGCTTGGGATGTGACTCAATGGGCAAGTGCCCCTGAGTTCAATACTGGGTACCAAAAAAAAAAAAAAAAAGGTGGCCTCATGATTAAGAAAGATTCATCCCAGAATGGTTACACATTCATAAATCAATCAAAATAATTCACCCTATTAATGGACTGTGAAAGAAACACCACATAACCATCTCAATAGACACAGAAAAAATACTTCATAAAATTCAACATCCATCACAGATTTTAAAATAAAAAACTCACAGTAAACTAGGAATAGAAGGAAACTTCTTCAATCTCATAAAAGAGGGAACAGTCAATACAGGAAGCAAACATCGTACATTTATTGGTTTAAAAAAAAACAAACTACATTTTCCCCCTAAGATCATGAACAAGGCACATATGTCAGCTCTCAACACTTCTACTCAACACTGCATTAGAGGTCCTAGTCAGAAAGAGACAGAAGGGGGAAAGAAAGAAGGGAGGGAGGAGGGAAGGAGGGTAGATATCCAAACCAAAAATAAGGAAGCAAAACAGTCTTCACTTCTGGATAACATGATTGTCTACATTAAAAATCCAAACAAAAAATGCTACGAGTTCAGTAAGGTACCAGAATACAAAAATAATATATAAAAATAATTGTATTTTTATATACTAACAAGTGATAGAAACCATATGTACCCCTCCAGAAAAGTATATGTAATACTCTACAATTCCAGATCTATAATATGCACTGCAAAAAATGCAAAGTAATCTATAGTATCTGAGCAATAATTGCCTGGGGATGGATAGGTAAAAAGGGGCAAGGGAAGGCATTGCAAACAGCTGAGGTAATGAATTTGTTCACCCTCTTGATTACAGTATTGATTTTATAGATAACCACAAGTCAGAACATACACTGTACAGTTTAAATATGTACAAATCACTACATATTAATTATCAATTAAACTATCTTTTAAAAGATACTAAAAAGACAATAACCAAATACAATGTGCCCAAATTGCATCCAATTTGGAAGAAAATCATCAGCTTTAAAAGACTTAGTGGGAGAATTTGAATTTGGATTTGTTTTTAAGTTATTTTAGATAAAGATTACTTATTTTATTAGGGAATGATATTGTGGTGATGTAGGTGAATATCTCATTCCAGAGATACTTGAAGTACAAATCTTACTTTTGTAAAAATTGTACTGCAAATGCACATACATAGAGGACATACAGCCAATAGTGTAAATATTAACAATTACTGTGTCTGTGATGGTTATATGAGTTCTTTTTTCTTAATATTTATTTTTTTTTAGTTATAGTTGGACACAATACCTTTATTTTGTTTATTTTTATGTGGTGCTGAGGATAGAACCCAGGGCCTTGCACGTGCTAGGCAAGCACTCTACTACTGAGCCACAACCCAGCCCTATATGAGTTCTTTAAATGTTTTTCCCCCCCAATTTTTCTAAATGTTTTAAAAATCTTTATAATAAAAATTGAGGAGATATAAAACTAACTCAAAATTTGTAATGTTTTGAACAACCAACAATAAAAAATTAAAAAAAAAAAAAAGAAAAGAGAAAAAAGAAAACTAACTCAACCTTGGCTAATACAACATTATCTAAAAGATGCTTTAGAACTGCTAGTTTTAATAAGTAAGATTATCTATATACTAAACCATTTGAAAAGTATTCAAATTTATTTTGTATGTAGTTTATATACTCTGAGCTTATACTATTAATGTATAAAGTGAATAAAGCTCATGCTAAGTAAAAATAACTCCAAGTTAACCCCTTCTGAGTTACTACCAATTTTTAATTAGTAGAGTCCAGGCTGATCTATAATAGTTTGACATTTTAACAAGATGTTTTATAGGATTTTTATTTTTTGAACCAATATGACAAGTGGTAAAATAATTTAACCTTGAAAATCATTTCAAAAATAGTAGTCATGCATTGCTTAATGACTACGATACATTCTGAGAAATGCATTGTTAGGCGATTTCATCACTATACAAACATCATAGAGTGTACTTATACAAACCTAGATGGTATAGGTCAAACACTCAACATGGCCTCTCAAAGCAATTGAGGGACATGATAAACAAAATGTGTGAGGCTGCTGCCAGAATAATATAGCATTCTGTTTCACAGTAAATCTTTTTAAAATATAAGTAGGGAGTACTCTAAAATAAAAAGTATAGTAAATACAGAAGCCTGTAACATAGTGGTTTATTGTCAAGTATTATGTAATGTACATACCATAGATGTTATACTATTATATGACCCACAGTGCAGGTTTGTTTACACCAGTATCACAACAAGCAGGTGAGTAACACATTATGCCAGGAACATATTATAAGATATACAATGTCACGAGGCCATGGGAGATATTCAGTTCTGTTATAATTTAATGGGACCATCCTCATGTATTTAGTTTGTCTAGCTGGCATAGGAGTTACAGTAACAGCATAAAACACAGTCGTTGCCCTAACAGAGGTTATAATCTAGTCGAGGAAACTATAATTCCTTATGCCACCTGGGTAGATGTAAAGAGACAAAAATTCTGAAGAACTATTTCAAATGGGAAAGCGTATTTAAGTTCTTCTACTAGAAACCAAACTGCAAAAACAGTACAAATCCATGTTCCTTCCTTTACCTCAAATCTGAGGGTTTAATATGGTAGATAAGCTTTAAACACTTGCCCCCAATCACAACCTCAACTTAGGAGATGTACCTAAAGAGTTATGTTTGTCCCTAATGACCCCTACCACTGGTCACCAAGCTAAGACTGGATATCTGATATAGAAAAGTTTTATGTAAGACAGTATTCAACATAGGAATATATGGGCTTGAATAAACGGGGACTATAGTTGGTGCTATAGAAATGCAAAGCAATATACAAGCAAGAGCTGAAAACCAAAAGCTTTGCAGGAGGATATACAGAAAGGACAATGGAATACATGTGTGAAAAGGAGACAAGTGATAGACCATGAAGCCAGCAAGAGATAGAGACACAGGAAAATGAATAAGAACTTCCTGGTTCCTAAGTGATTACTACAGTACTTTCTACATTTAATTGAGCTTTATAAGCTTTTACTTTATTCCTAAAATAATTCCCTCTCTTCACTGAGTGTCTTGCAAATAAATTATCTCGAAGACATTTACATGGTATGAAACAGTCACACATTCATTTATATACAAATTGATAACATTTTAGAATTATACATGTTCTTTATTGAAACCACCTTAATGTTCCTTCTATACTTTACAAACCTCCCAATTTATAGCACTGCAAAAGTTCCCGAAAATGCTGGATTATCTCTATAGCGACTGTAACATCCAAAAGACCTAAGCCCACATTAAATCAGTCCTGTGTATTCACCTCCTATCAATCCAGTTCCTGGGCTCTGCAATCCTACAACATTGATTACTATACAGTCTCCAATCATTTGGCCTCATTTCACCCCATCTCTTCCACTCCAAGTCATCCCCCAAACTACAGTAAAGGCAACTTTTCTAAAATGCAGATCAGACAACAGAATCTAGTTCCATAATTCACATAAAATCATATGGTGCTAAATATTAGACAATCACTAAAAAGATGGAGATCCACATCATGACCAAGAAATGTGCGAATTTAAGAAATAATTACAATAAATGCTACTTGCAAAAACTCTGTATACCAGGAGAGGCAAACTGAAATATCTAAAGCAGTATTGCATAACAGAATTTTCTACAGTGATGGACATATTCTATATCTGTACTGTCCAATGATAACCCCTACACATAGTTATTGAGCACTTGGAACATCTAAGGAACAGAATTTTTAGCTAGCTTAATTTTAATTAATTAAAGTTAAATGGCCATATTGTGTGTGACTAGTGGTTATCATACTAGGCAGCAGGTTTGTAGGATTCAGGCAGGTGAATATCAGTAAAGCCACACTTACATGAACACAGATTCACCTCCAACTAAAAGGAGATACAAGTATGGTGGAATTTGAGCTTAATGTTCCCAAATGTTTCAAAACCACCAGCAGAAATCCAGGCTTAAAAATTGTCAATTGTAAAATGCTGGCAACCAACATAATTTTTTTAACCACCTTTACCAAATATTCACAAATCTCATTCAGTTTTTGACCTCTGGATTATATTATTCATTTCATTTATTCGTTTACTCAATATTTAATGAGTTCCTACTACATGCCAGACATAATTGTGGGTGGTAGGGATATTACAGAGAACAAAACAGACAAAAATTCCTACCCAATTTGTAAAAATAGTAATATTAAAATATGTTAATGTATGCAAAAATAAGCAAATCTTAAGGAAGATTACTATTCATAATGACACTTTGAGTAGCAGGATGGTGGTCATAGGGATTTAGTATTTCCATCTTACATATTTCTGTGCAGTTTAAATTTTTACAGGATTTATTACTTTTATAAACTCCAAACCAACCAACTCTGCTTTATTTCCATTCATTTTCTATAGGCCTCAATAATCTTCATAATGCTGTCTCCCCCTTACATCTCCAGGCACTTTTCCCAAACTTTCTTCACCCATCCCTAAATTTCAGAAGCTCTGCTTTACTTGTACCCCTCAGAAAAGAAAGCTCTCATCTCTATGCCTATGTGCATCTATTCATACTGCTTAGCTTTGCTCATATGACAAGCAAACTCCTGCTCATCCCTCATAACTTGTGTAAAAAGTTTTAAGCATTCTACTAACAGAGCCAAAAGCCCCAAATACTACCCATATATAATTTAAATCATTACCATTTATATCACTGACAATCAAGTGTCATTTATATAGAAACAGTACCTGATATTTTGTAATTCTGCTTTATCCTTAAAATGGGGTAAAGAATGGGGGAAGAAATCTATTTATACATTTTCAAAGAGCCAATCACTAGACAATACAGCACCTAAGAAAGAATTGGATCTGACACATCCTCTTCAAAGAACTGTGACAGGTCAACAAACATAGCAGGCAGACTTCTAGGATTACTAAATTAATGATGTGAGAAAATTAAGCAATTTGAATTGTGAGCCTCTAAGAACATTTCAGATTCTTAATTCTTTAAGTATCATCTCAGAATGAGCAAGTACAGCACTCACTGGCACTCACAGCTGAAGACTGGAAGACAGTTTTAACAACTCTTGCTGAAAATGACTATTTCTTCTCTAGTTTCTATGGAAACAGCTGTCAGATTGGCAAAAATAGGACATGTACTTTAAAATAATCATTCAAGCAAAGTACACACATAACGGAAGTCTGTTTTTTAAAAAAAATTGTAAGGCAGCAGTCTGGGTTCTTAAGCTTCCAAAAGCCACATTGCACCCCCTTCACCCTGTCAGAGAATGACTGATATGAACCTTAAACCTTTTTAGTTAGGGTTACAAGGCCTTGGTCGGAGTCACTATAGTTGATCAACTCCTGAATTTCAAATGAGGTATGTTCATGTCCCTGGACCAACGTTTCTCGCTGAGGACTACATGGCACAGTACAACTGTTGCTCCATTTTACATACATAGGTGACATTTAAATAGAATAAAAGTGATATTTCGTAGACAAGTTCATAAAGAAACTATTAAAACTCTCCAGAATTATTTACGCAAGAAGTTTTCTGGTTTTCACTGTCGACTATAGGCAGGAAACTTTTTCCTCCCTCAGAAAGAAGAAAAAAGCGAGGGGCTGATATTGAGATGCCTTAAGCAGCTAGAAGAGGTTTGCACAGGTGAAGGGGTTCGGCTGAGGCGCGCAATCCCGTGTTAGGAAGGGACACTTAAGGGCAGCTGATGAGAAGGACAGTCTGTGGGAGGAGGGAAGGAGAGGATCTTCCCGGAAAACACCGCCTCTGTGCCAAATTGCAACCTGGCTCCGTGGCATCCCGGTCGGGGGAGGACCAGGCTGTGCCCTCGCACCTGCCCTCTCTCCCGCGCCCCAGGCCTCGCCACCCAGCCCCGCTGCAACCTCACAGGTCCCCTCCTTACCCAGCGTCTCTCCTTGCCCTGCTCACCCCAGCTCCCACTCGGCACCCCGTCCCCTCCGCCCCTCCCAACACGAAAGAAGAGGGCAAAGGCATCACCGTGAGCACAGACTCTAGCAATGGCGAAAACCTGGGTTCCTCCGGCCCGAATTCTGCGCAAGCGCAAACCCTCCGAGAAGCCCCGCCTCCTCACTTCCTGCCCTTGGCTCGGCCAGAACCTTTTCTCCGCCCACCCCGGACAGTCAATATTCCCGCCCAGAGTCGTCCTCCCTGGGGGAAACCTCTGCCCCTGTGCGGACTATGGCACTATAGTGCCCCCGTGTGGTCGGAGGAGGAATGTGGCCCTGGGCTGGGTGGTTTGCCCGGGAGTGAGTTAACTTATTCAGATCTTGTTACTTGCTTTGGCTGATTTGGGTTGTTTAAAGAATGATTAGAGCAAGGCTGTACCTGCTGAAGATTTAAAGCAGTACTGGCCAAAGGAGAAAGACTTGAGGGCTACAAAAGACTCAAGCTTCTTGGTTCTGAAGCTACACAGTCTTTGGAGTATGGGGGCACTCTGTTTTCACAGGACTTCTGGAGTGACACATGAAGAAAGATGAAATGCTACCTGAAGTGTCTGGAAATTAGTTGAAAATAGCTAACTACAAAGCAGTGTATATAGTGCACTTCATTCCACACACAAAATAAAATTCTTGAGCATGAATTGCATTCTAGGTGCCAGTTATCTAGTAATGAACAAGACAAAGACCTGACTCTCATAGAGCTTATATCACAAAAAGGAAAGTAGATAGTAAACAAGTATATCGATAAATAAACAAGATAATACTCTTGTATACTCTTGGACCCAGTTCAGACACCTAGTGACTGAGGATCATATTTAGACTCTGCACAATGAAAAAAAATTCAAAGGACATAAACGCTATGAACAATTTTAGGTATCTCTTTCAGAGGATTTATAAGTGATTTTTTTCCTTTTATCTGGCTTATATGTATTTTATAATTTGCCTTTTGTTTTGAAGGGAACATCCCGGCAAACCCCTGACCCCTAGATCCTAAAAACTGAAGTAGTAGTTCCCTCAGTTCTCTAGGGCTGTTTTCTGAACCTGTGAAGTACATATGCCATACCAAGGTTTCCAGAATGCTAGGCACCTGCCCGCTTATCATGCCTATTTAACATGATGTCATTGTTGTAATAAATGGAGACATTCTGTGGGATGTCCATGTGGTTCACCTCTGTACTGTCTACAACCCAGTTGTGTTAGAGCAGTGGGATAAGTTGCTAAGAGACCAAAAGAAAGTACCTGAAGGTGGCATGTAAGGCACAAGGTTTATTTTTAAGTGCTTACAGGGACAGTCCAGTGGCAACAAGTTGGACAGATAACACCTCCATCTCTCTTGGTGCTTCACCAAATAATGCCTCCATCTTAAGCCCTCCTTCTGGGGCCATCTGATTTCTAAAGAAGCTACACTGGCAAATTAAATGAAAATATGACAGGGATAACCAATCCTGTATCCTTTAAATATTTCATGATGGCACTTATCTCTACCATCATCCTCCTTGGGGGAAATATTAGTTTTTATTTATTATCTGGACTTGGGAAAAGGAGCAACTTCACCAGCTTCCATCTGGTCTTCTCCAATACTTTAACTCAAGTTTAAGGATCTTATATTAGTTTGGTATTCCATAAGATATGTCGGAGGGATGCTGCTTTAGGAAGGAAGAAGTCTAGCTAGCTCACAGTTTTGGAGGCTCAGAGTTCAATATCAAGCAGCCCCATGTGTTTGGCCTCTGGTGAGGTCCATGGATGGCATCACATCATAGCAGAAGCACATATAGAATCTAGCATCATTATCTCAAAATAGGAAGCACAGAGAGGGAGGGCCAGGCTTGCTTACAGCTGTTAACAGTAATCACAGCCTGCAGGCTTCTGATGCTTCAAGCCACCACCAAGTTTCTATTACTCTGGGATCCTCTTATCCCCTGTATATTATCTAGGCCAGCCTTATGATGGCTGATTTTTCCTTCATCCCTAGCCTACAGAGGACAGACTCCTCTGAATTTCCTAGTGATGCCAGTGCCCCTCTCATCTGTGTGCACCCCATTCATCATTTGTGTATCTGTGTGCTGGCAGAACACAGCCCTCTGACTGGTCTTCTGCCTTCACACAATAAATTCATCCCAGCAAGCCCACTTCCCACAGCTCTTTCTTTCCTTCTCTACCATGTCTTAGGGCAATTCAGACATTGCTGCCTTACTGTGCATGAATCATGACTTTCTCCTGGGTGCTATGAATCACCTAGCATTGAGTTTACCCTATCTTCTAGGGTCTTACCAGGATTTCATGTCCCAAGAAAAGGTTCCCAAAGACAATAAATTTTTATTTAGCCTGGCTTATGTTCTTGCGTATCTTGATCAAGCACCCTTAAAAAGTCGAATTTAATCAAAAATTGCTGTCAGCTCCTGCTGGTACATGCTTACTAATTCTTGCAGCCGCCTCATTATGCAATCTCTCTCCTCTGTAACAGGCCCAATATGTCTCTAACTGAGTGATGTTGAGATTGAACCCTGGCTATTCCCCTTCCTGATAACAAAGAGGAGATGGGGAGCAGTCCCTGAATGAGCACCTATTGCCTTGTGATTAGAACCTCGGATTGACCTTGCCATTTAGGTTAAGTGTCACTCTTACTATGGAAGAGTTGGCCACATCCACAAGCTATAAGGGTCTACAGAGTCAACATCCTCAAGGATTCTATCTAGATGTCCCATTTCCATACTTCAGGTTTTCCCAACCAGGGCTCACATCTGCCTTGGCTAAGCATTGAAACATCTCTAGGGCTTCGTGACTCTTTCCATCAGATTCCCACTTACTATGGTGGGACATTGTGTGAGCTCCTTAGGTCACTGGGGTGTGCCTCAGAAGGGATTGTGGGATCCTGGCCATCCTTAATCTCTCTCTTCTTTTGTTTATTAGAGGAGTTTCATTCCTCCAAAAAATGGGTGTCTACTAAAACTCACATTATGCCCAGTCATTGGTTTAGAGCAGCCTGGGGTGAGCATGAGCTTGTTTTCAATGTGGGGAAGAACCCACAATATCAGAGGCACAGACTGTCAGTCAATTATGCCCCCCACTGTCCAGCTGGCATTTCAAGAGGGTTACATATCAAAATGGTAGTGGTGACTATAGTAGGGGTAAGTAAGAATAATTTTCTTTTTTTATTTTGCTTTTCTGTGGTATTAATATTTTGCTTGTATAACAAAAAAAATTGCTTTCACCAACACTTAGAAAAGTGTTCCACTAGAATTTCTAAAGAAAAAAAAATCTCTGGGGAATAAGCAAGGATGGGTTTGAGCTTAGGCCTTCCCCTTTGGCTTTACCTAGAGCCTGCTGGGCCATGTTGAATCATTCTGACATTTAACTTCAGGAATTGGATCCTAGTAGATACAAAATTAGACAAAATGAGTGAAGCTAGAGGCAGGAAGACCAGTTAGGAAGCTGGTATAATAATAATCTAATAAATAATAATAATAATAATAATAATAATAATAATAATAATAATAATCTATTATAAATATAATATACTGGGCCCCAGTGTGACCATTATTTTGGAGCAGAAAACAAATGCTTTAATTGGAAGATCTGCTTGTGTTATGTAGGAAGAACAATCTGGATGACAAGAAAGTAAAGGGAGTCACACTGGATGAAGGAAATGCCAAACTAATTTTTACTGGAATAGAGCACGTGAATGGTGTTGTGCAAATCCTACAGGTTGAAGAGATTTCAAATATACTGCCATCCACTTCCACCATGTTGAACAGTTGGCACATATTTAAGTAGAATAAGGTGCTGTCCAAGCATTGCAGCCCACCAAATAATGGGACCCTCTCATCAAATTCTGGGGCCATTTCAACTGGTACATAGTGTGCATTTGGATCAGCAAAGATCCAATTGTTGTGTTGAGCTTCTGTCTGAACCTGTCAAAGAACAAGTCATGCATCATAATTCTTCAGCACTTCTTATAGGAGTTATCAATAAATATCCCTCTCTATCAAGGTGGCTTTCCACTGGAGAAAGCTGAGTTGTCTTTGATTATATCCCCTAGAAGCAGATTGTGATAAATCCTTCTGTGCAAGGTTACTGGAGAGGGTCCTCAGGAGCAACACCTATAAGAAAGCAAGGAAAAGAGCCCAGGGTAGAGGGAGATGTGGAGTTTTTCAGCTACTCCCAGAAAGAGTTCTGGAGTGGGATAGCTCTGCAAGGTTATCCTCCATTGAAGTACAAAGTCCCAGACTTTGTACCTCCAATCAACTAGTTGTTGAACTGTCCTGTCCCTGGAGAGAGGACATATCCTTGAATGAGACAGGTGTATCTTCTGCCAAATGAAATCTCCCAGGAGGCAGGCAGCTGCTGGAATGGTGCCTCTTTGAATGGGATCTGGTGTGCAGTGCAGTTTCTACTGTAAGTGTTAATGAGTAAAGGTCCCGCTGCAGCATTGGTGTCGCAGGACAAATGCCTCTGTAGAACCCATTTAGCAGCTCCGCTACCATGCTACCTACAAAAAATGCTCACACCTCATCAAGAAATGCTCAAAATGGAGCACTTTTTCTGAGGACTTATGCAAAGGAAATTATTCTTGTCAGTCCTCTATATCCAAATGAAGCAAATAGTTTGGGAAATTTGACAAACACTGCTACCATTTTGCTATGAAAAGCAAGATGAAACTACTTTACATATTTAAAAACTTAAAACATTGATCCCTGCTATTTTAATGTGCATTTTTTATTCCTGATGAGGTAAACACTTTTTCATGTTTATGTGCTGCTTGAATTTCTACTTCAGCAAATGCCTTTTCATTCCCTTAACCAATCTTTCTATAAAATGTTCATTTTTTAAATGTACTGACTAATAAAACTTCTGTATGTATTTAAGAGTTGTCTGTGGCTTATGTAGCATTCCCCCTACTTGGTTGTTGTCTTTTAATTTTGTTAATTTGCATATACAAATGTACCTAATTTTCGATTTTCTGATATGAATAAATCTATCCATTTTTTTCGTTGTGGTCTCTGCCTCTGAGATCACATTTATATTATGTCTTAATCCCAACGTTATATTTTTATCAATATCTTAGTGGGACTTTAATGACTGTTCTTTCTTAAGTCTTTTAGAAGCTTTAATATACTAGAAATATATTTCAGCGTGAGGTAGGAGAAAGTAACAGAACCTAAAATTCTTTTTGAATGATTAGGCTGAGAGAGCTTTTCCAAAAGACACAGCATTGCCCTCCCCATGGGAGGACTGCCAAGCCAACTGATGTCCCTACAGGTGATCTAATATTCCAGCCTTGCCTGATGAAGTATCACTTTTGCTGCATACTAAATTCTCATATGTTTCTAGATTTTCTCTTTTGTTTCACAATCAGTCTGTTCTGGCATTAGTACATATCTTTTATTTATTTATTTATTCTAATTTGTTATATATAACAACAGAATGCATTTCAATTCATAGTACATATATACAGCACAATTTTTTTATATCTCTGGTTGCACACAAAGTAGAGTCACACCATTCATGTCTTCATACATGTACTTGGGGTAATGATGTCCACCTCATTCCACCGTCTTTCCTACCCCTATGCCCCCTCCCTTCGCTTCCCTCCCCTTTGCCCTATCTAAAGTTCCTCCATTCCTCCCATGCTCCACCCCCCACATTCCCATTATGGATCAGCATCCTCATATCGGAGGAAACATTTGGTATTTGCTGTTTTGGGATTGGCTTACTTCACTTAGCATAATATTCTCCAACTCCATCCATTTACCTGCAAATGCCATGATTTTATTCTCTTTTAATGCTGAGTAATATTCCATTGTGTATAGATACCACAAAACAGCATATTTCAGAGACAAAGCTACATCAATGTTTATAGCAGCACAATTTACAATAGCAAAATTGTGGAACCAACCTAGATGCCCTTCAGTAGATGAATGGATAAAGAAAATGTGGTATATATACTAGTACATAATTCTAACTTTTGTAACTTTTTAAAGTACATTTTATTGCTAAATATTGTCTTGTTCTTTTTACTTTAGAACTAATTTTCTTTTCCCAAAATGCACTGGGATTTTGATTCTGTCACTGTTTATAATCTTAGATTACTTTAAGGAACTTTATAGCTTGGCAATGCTGACTATCAATCCAGGAAACTGGTATGCATCTCCTTTTATCAGGGTCTCCTTTTATGTCTCTCTATAACATTTTACAGTTTTCTTATATGGGTCAAAACAGTATTTTTTTAAAGGAATATAAATTTTTATTTCTTAGGATTACTAAATCTGAAAGCTAGAAGGAACTCAAAAATCACCTCATCACCCCTATCCCATCTCTTGTTGAGTTTCCATCTTGCATAACTAAATATCTGGGGTATATTTTGGTGTTTTAAAAACATGATAAAATCAAACTACATATATTTTCTGTGACTTCCAGTTTATTACTTGAATAACAAAAAGGGGAATTCGAATGTCAATATATACAGGTCAACTAAATCCATTTTACTCACTGCATGGTGTTCTGTGCAAAGGATGTGTATGTAAGTCAGCTTCTCATTGCTGTGACAACATACCTGAGAAAAACCAAAGGGAAAGATTTGCCTTGGCTCACAGTTTCAAAGTCCATAATCACTTGGCCCCACTGGTGTGGGTTTGTTGCAAAGCAGATTATCATGGCAGGAAGCATGTGGTTGAGTAGAGTGGCTCACCTTGTGGAAATCAGGAAGCCAAGAATGAGAGAGTGAGATGGAGAGAAAGAGAGAGAGAAAGCTAGGGATGTGATGTATCCTTGAAGGACAAACCCCAAGTGACCTATTTTCCATAATTAGTTACCACCTCCTATTCCCTAATTTTTACCACAACTCAATAATGCCATCAAATTATTAATCCATCACTGGATTAATCCACTGGTGAAGTTAGAGCTCTTATGATCCAATCACTTCCTAACACTGCTGCATTGAGACCAAGTATTCAACATAGGAGCATTTGGGTGACATTACAGATCAAAACTATAACAATTGGCATCTTAACTCCATTATTCCTCTATTGATAAACATTTTAGTCATTTGTACTCTTTTGCTGTTATGAAAAACTCTGCTCACAAGTTTGAATTCTGAAGTCAAAGACCCCAAAATTCTAGAGCACACAATCACTGTAGAGGTCCCTTGTCAAAAATCACCAGCAGGTGGCTCAGTTCAAACATAGACATTCCTTGGAAAACCAAAGGAATGGTTTTCCAAGGTCCTTCATTTTGTTCGACAAATCTTATTTTCTGAGCATGCATTAGGAATCCTAGTGCATAATACATACTAGAATTTTTTAACTGACAAGTTTTATTCTTTAGAGAAGTTTTAGATTGAGTGAAAAGCATGGAAGGTTTTCATATATGTCCTGTTCCCACATAAATACAGTCTCCTTCACTACCCACAGTGGTATATTTGTTAAAATTGATACATCATTATCATCCAGAGCCCATAGTCTATATTGGGGAAAATTTTTTAAATACTTTTTTTAGTTGTATATGAACACAATGCCTTTAATTTTATTTATTTATTTTTATGGGTACCAAGGATCAAACCTACTGCCTCACTGGTGCTAGGCAAGCACTCTACCACTGAGCCACAACCCCAGCCCCTATTCGGGGCATTTTTAATACACTGATTTTAATACAATAGGCAAATCCATTGATTAATAACACTTATGGAATGAATGCTATGTTCCAGAGATGGTGTAGAACTGGTCTTCAGGGGAAATTAGCAGTCCTCAATGCCTTGTCTCAATTTCCACAATCCCCTGAATAAAATATGGATCATTACATCATGGTGTCCATGTATTAAAAGGTTGCAGGTGATTATTTCATACATTAAATCACTAGACCAAGCAGCAGATTCCCAAATAAGATGGACAGCCTCTTAAATTTGTTTTGAGATCTCCATGCTTTTACTCCCATGCTCTTGCACATGTCACTCTTTCTAATGGGGGTTGCACATGTCACTTTGCCTAATGGGGGTTCCCCCAGAAGGAGACTCTAGGACAAGGATTCAAATGCAAGTGATTTGGGGACAGGGAAGGTGATCCCAGGAGACAACATTTGGGGAGTAGAGAAGTGAAATAAGGAAGGAAAGGAAGCCAATTGTGTTAGGCAGATATGCATGATTCTAAAAAAATGCTTGATGTAATCAACTCATAGGAGAAATGGTCTATTTGGCTCAGTTTTCAAGGTTCCAGTCCCATGATCCGTTGGTTATTGTTTTGTTCCTGTACCAAGGCAGCACCTCATGACATGAGCATGTGACAGAGCAAACAATGCCCACCTCAAGGCCAGGAGACAACAGAGAAAGAGAAAGCAAATAGAGTCTCAGAAACTCCTTAAGGGCACATCCCTAATGACCTATGGGTCTCTCACAGGCTTTCCAGTTTCCATTACCTTTCAATACTGTCCTGCAGATAAAGCCTTTATCACTCAGGGCTTTGTGGAACATTCAACATCCAAGCAATAGCACCAATAAAGGATGTATTGACACCCAAGTTGCAAATGAGAACAGATGGAGTGTGACCCTGAGGAGGAAGACTGGAACACTGTAAAAAAAAATGCTTCAGAGTTTTTCCAACTGAGGGATGAGGAGCTGGGCTATTTATCCACCATCTTTTGCTAGTCATTTGTTGAAGTCTGTCCTGGAGGTGATTAATCCTCTGGCACTTCCAACCTCCTATCTGTATAAGCAAAGAGGGCTTCTGTTGACCAGAGAAAGCCTCAAGCAAAGAGCTTCAGCTGTTGGCAGTTGCAAGTTGAACTAACATGTGCAGAAATTTGTGCTGGTCTCCAAAATGAAGGGAAATGTAATGGAACACCAGTGGCACCTGCTACAAATGTCTTTTCTACCGTCACCTGCTTAATTCACTATTCAAAACAAAACAAAAATCACCAACTCTGGCAATCTGGCATGTATCTAGGCCAGAGCTGGTGCATTTACCTTCTTATGAACAGCTGGAGCTCATATCGCTCCTACTGAGATTGTAAATACAAGTGCAGAGACCCAGCTCCAAATATTAGGCTGAGACCCTGAAGCCAATGTGCAATACTCTAATGAAAGAAATCAAAACAACCAACTAAATGAAGAGATGTTGCATGTACCTGGATAGGAAGTCTCAATATTGTCAAAGTATTAATTCTTCAAAACTTGATCTATAGATTCAATACAATTTCAATCAAAATTCTGACAAATTATTTTGTGAATATTGATAAATTGATTCCAAAATTTACATGGAAACACACACACACACACACACACAAAAAAAAAAAACAGAATCACCAATACAATATTGAAAGAGGATGAAATCAGAGGTCTGACAATACTCAACATCAAGACTTGCCACAAAACTACTGTAACCAACACAGTGGTGCTGCCAAAAGAATTTTTTTAAAAAAATTGACCTATGCAACAGAATTGAGGATCTAGAAATTGACCACATAATAGAGTCCATAGATCTTTTACAATGGAACAGATGATACAATGGAGAAAGGTAGCCTTTTCAACAAATAGTTCTGAAATAAGAGGACATCCTCAATACAAAATGTGAATAAAGAACAGACCTCTTTGCATTTGTCACACAAAAAAAGTAACTCAAAAGGAGTCACAGGTGTAAATGTAAAATACCTGTTATGGATTAGATATAAGGTTTCCCCCTAAAAGTGCCTCTGTTAATACAAGAATTAAAGAATTAGATTATGAGAGCCATATTCTAATCATGAATTAATCCACTTTTTAGACTTATTTGATGGATTAATAATTTAAATAGATTACTGGGTAGTAACTATAGGCAGGTGGGGTCCAATAGGAGGAAGCGGATCACTGGCCTTGTGCCTTAGAGATTGTATATTTTGCCTTAACGCCCCCTGCAGTCTCTCCCTCTCTTCCTTTCCCTTCTCCTTTCCCTCCCTCCTTCCAGGCTACCCTGAGGTGAGCAGCTTTCTTCCAACATGTCCTCTGCCATGATGCTCCTCCTCACCTTGGGCCCAAAGCAATAGAGTCGTCCACTGTGGACTAAAATCTGAAAATGTGAGTTAAAAATAAATTTCTCTTCTAATTTGAACTGCTCAGGTATTTTGGTCACAGCAACAAAAACCTAACTATCACAATACCAAATGAGAAAAAGAACATAGGAGAAAGTCTGGATGACCTTGGATTTGGCAATGACTTTTTAAATGCAACAAAACATCAATCCATGCAAGAAGGAATTGATGAACTGACTTCACTAAGATTGAAATTTTCTAATCTGTAAAAGACACTGTCAAAAGAGTGAAAAGAAAAAATATAAACCAGAAGAAAATATTTGCAAAAGGGTGTCAAATAAAGGATTGTTATCCCAAATGTACAATTAAAATTCAATGGTAAGAAAACAAACATTTGATTAAAAACTCAGCCAAAGATGTTAAGAGACATTTCATGAAAAAAGAAATAAGCATATGAAAAGTCCCATATCATATGTCATCAAGGAAATGTAAATTAAAACAACAGTGAGCCCCCACTTTATACCTGGCAAAAAGGTCAAAATGCAAAACACTGAGAGTAAACAAATTCTTGAGAGTATGTGTAACAACATAAATTCTCATTCATTGCTTGTGAGACTGCAAAAAGGTACAGCTACTTCAGAATACAGTTTGGCATTTTCTTACCAAACCAAACATATTCTTTTTTTTTTTTTAATATTCTTTAGTTGTAGTTGAACACAATACATTTACTTTATTTATTTATTTATTTTTATGTGGTGCTGAGGATCAAACCCAGCACCTCGCACGTGCTAGGCGAACACTCTAAAGCTGAGCCACAACCCCAGCCCCCCTAAACATATTCTTAACAGACAATACAACAATCATGCTCCTTGACTTTTAACCCAAGGTGTTGGGGGAAAAAAGTGTCAAAAAAAAAATACTTCATACATAGTTACAACAGTTTTTTTTTTTTTTTCATAATTGCCAAGTTTAGAAGTAATCACAATGTTCCTCAGTAGGCTAAGGATAAATGTAGTATATCCACACAATGGAATGTCACTCAGCACTAGAAAGAAATGAGCTATTGATCCATGAAAGACAAGGAAGAAACTTAAACACATGTTACTAAGTTAAAGAAGCCAGTCTGGAAAGGCTACAGACTGTATTTCTCCAACTATATAACATTCTGTAAAAGGTTAAACTATGAACATGATAAGAACATCAGAGGTAGTCAGAGGTTGGAGGGATGCAGGAACGAATAGTAGAGCATAGAAGATTTTTACAGTAGTCAAAACATTATGGTAGTAGATACATGATATTATACATTTGTCCAAATCCATAAGATGCATGATACCAGGAGAAAGCCCTAATATGAACTATGCACTCTGGATGATAATAATGTGTTGATGCAGGTTTATTGGTTATAAGAAATGTACCACTCTGATGGAGAATGTTGATAGTGGAGGAGGCTATGCATGTGTGGGGGCAAGAGATGCAAAAGAATGTCTGTACCTTCTGCTCCACTTGAGTGTGGATTTCCCGACTGAGAAAATGTATACCATTCTAGGGGTTGGGGCTGGGGCTCAGTGGTACAGCGATTGCCTTGCACATGCAAGGCGTTGGGTTGGATCCTCAGTCACTAGGTGTCTGAACTGGGTCCAAGAGTACCCTCCCACAAAAATAATAATAATAAATAAATAAATAAATAACAAAAATCTCATGTCTACCTGGAACCCAGGAATGTAATCTTATTTGGCAATAGGGTCTCTGCAGATGTCATCAAGTTAAGATGAGGTCATGCTGGATTAGAGGGAGCCCCAATTCAGTGGCTGCTGTCCTCATAAGAAGGTGGAAATCTGGACACAGCGACACACAAAAGGGAGACAGCATGGCAAGGGAGTTGAGTTTGCAGTTACACTGCCCCAGGCCCAGGAGCACCAAGGATTGTCAGCAACTTCCAGCTTCTGAAGTTGCAAAGTAGGACTTTTTCACAGAACCTTCAGAGAAAACACAGTCCCGCTGACATCTCCTCCAGAACTATGTGAACTTAATGTCTGCCATTTTAAGGCATCCAGTTTGTGGTACTTTGAATGGCATCCCCAGGAAACTAACACATGGTCCTATCTCCTGCCAAGTGATCTTCTCCCCCACCGCTCCTCGGTGGAGTCCAAAACATCTTTCCTAATCCTGTTCTTTAGCCTCTCCCTTGGGCACAGGGCCTCCCTCAGTATGCGCAAAGGCTCCTACTCTTTCTCGGCAAACAGGAGGTGGCCACCAGGGAGGTTTCCTTTGCTTCTGCCCTTATAGGTTCTTCAAGGCTGAAGTAAAACAGACTAAAAGAAAATAGTGGATTTCCCGACTGAGAAAATGTATACCATTCTAGGGGCTGGGGCTCAGTGGTACAGCGATTGCCTAGCACATGCAAGGCGCTGGGTTCGATCCTCAGTACCACATAAAAATAAATAAGTAAAATAAAGATATTAAAGAAAACCACTCATACCATTTTACTCAAAGATATGTTTTTAAAAAAGAGGGATGTCAGGGTGTGGGGGATGTGGAGTGAGAGGAAAGCAGTTATGGTCAGTTCCGATTTAATTTGTTCCCATTTTTTTTTTTAATGGAGTGGAATCATTGTGTAATTTTGTTACATTTCCCCTCCTCACTTAGCTCCACAGTATACTGAGTGTTTTAGTCAGCTTTTTCACTGTTGTGACTAAAAGATCTGAACAGAACAATCATAAAGGCGGAAAAGTTGATTTGAGGGCTCATGGTTTCAGAGGTGGCAATCCACAGATAGCAGACTCTATTCCTCAGGGCTCAAGGTGAGGCTGAGCATCATGGTGGAGGAGTGTGGCAGAGGGAAGGAGCTCACATGATCAGGAAGCAAGAGAGAGACTCCACTCTCCAGATACAAAATATATACCCCATAGCCACGCCTCCAATGAACCACTTCCTCCAGACACACCCCACCTTCCTCCAGTCACCACTCAGTTAATCCCACCAAGAATCAATTCATTGATTAAGTTAAGGCTGTGACCCAATTGTTTCTCCTCCAAACTTTCTTGTATTGTCCCACACGTGAGCTTTTGAGGACACCTCACATCCAAACAATAATGCTGAGTATATTTTTTCCATATTAAAAAATCTTCAAGGACTATACCATAATTTGTACAAAATCATAATTCCTTACCTACAAATCCAAAATGCTCTGAAAACCAAAAGCTATTTTGCAAATTTGGTGCAAATTCCTGTGTCACTAAAGCTGACCTAAAGTGACCTATTGATGTTATGGCCTATTTATATCATTTAGTGGAACTATTTATAAGATTTAAGACAGAAATCTGGATGTAATGACTAAAGGATGCCATCACCGCTGAGGAGATTAAATAATATATGCACCAAGTTTTGATGTGATCTGAAAACTTTCTGATTCTGAAATGTACCAGATCTCAAGGAGTTGTAGACCTGTATAACCATCCCTCTGTTGGATGTTTAGATTATTTTCACCTTTTTACTTTTTAGAACTGCTGCAGGGAATATGTCTTTTATGTAAATCTTTGTTTTCATCATTTTTTCTTAAGATAAAATCCTTGATATGGAATTAGGATGTCAAAGAAAATGAACACCCAAAACATCTCAATTCAATGGATATTGTCCACTGAATATTTGGTGGATATTGTTTACATGTTTTCCAGAAAGGGCATACCAATTAACACCCCTCTCACCAGCACTGAGCAAAATCCATTTTATTAATTTTGCAAGAAAGTTTTTTATCCACTGTTCTTTTAAACTCAAAGATTTAAATAATTGCCATTTCAGTCTCCTTTTCTGGAATTATCTACTCATGACCTTGGATCATCTTCTACCAAACTCGGGGTCATCTCAGGGGGTTGTTCTGTGTTATGTGCCACACAAAGGCCAAGGGGGTGCAAAGGGCCAAAAATCAAGCCTGATTCCAGTCACCAACCTGTGTACCCTCAACTCAGGAGGGAGCACCTTGTTTCTTCTTACAAGGGCACCATTGTCCCCATACGCTTGCTCAGTCCTGCCCTGCAAGAGCACTTCAAGGAGATGGAATGCCTTTTTCTAATTTGTCTGCCCAGAGGGGGGCGCCCTTTCTAATTTACACAAAGGTACATCGCTGAGGCTTGAACTAGATAACTGTTTTTTTAAATTAATTAAAAAGTTAATAGCTTTATATACTAAAAAGTTAATAGCTTTATATACTAAAGCTATTAACTTTTTACATACTATATTGGGCTGTTTTCCTTGCTTGTCTTGTATTTATTCTACTCATAAATTACCTAATTGCATTCTATGTTGCTTTTCTTAAGAAACCTTCATGGAATCCAAAGTAGCTTTCTTTTTCTTCCTTTTGTTTCTGAATATAATTTTCAGTGGTGAGATATAAATTAAACTCTATGCAATCTAACCCCTTGAAAAGTTGATCCCACAGTCAAAGGGACACATTTGGCCCTGTCTAAACTCACAGTCCAGGACTCCTTCTGGGAGATATCTACACCCATCTTATCCCTCCATCCATTCAATCAGCATTAATAATTGAGCATTGGCTATGCCCCAGGCACTGTTCTACACACTGAAATATGAGGAGAATAAAAGGAGCAGCACCCTTTCAAGGAGCTTGCAAAGGCACCGTGTGTTCCAGTTTCAGAAAACCTCAACAATCACTAAGGTTTATGAGTGCTCAAGATATGCCAGGCGCTAGTCAGAGAGGTATATATACACTAAGGTTTTTATTTCTCTCACCACTCCTGTGGGGAGGGGTAGATATACCATTGTTCTCACGTTGCAAGTGAAGAAACAGAGGCCCAAGGTTAAGTAACTTGATCCAAGATCACACACTGGCAAATAGCTTGGCTACTTGCAAAGTTGTACCTAGGCAAGTCTTGGCCACTTAATCCAGCCTCTCCTTTTCCCCATATAGACTCCATGCCCATAGTTACATCCTAACTATCCCTCCAGTACCCCTACATCCCCCCATCAGCACCACTCTGCTCCATCCCTAGTTCATGCTGTCTCAATCACCTAAATACTCCTAAAGTTGGACTTGTATTGTTTCCTTATCTCCATTCTTGCTCCTTTTCAGCCTAGTCTCCATATTCCAGCCACAGTGGTCTTTTTAAAACCCAAATCTGATTATGTTACTTCCTAAAATAATTTTTTTAAATGATATCCCTATGCTCTTAACAGAAGAGCGGCCAAAGCTAAGTTATAGTGGGTGATGGGTGCATTTGTCATGTCCTATGCTGCAACCTAAGTACAACTATATAGAATGTTTTTTTCTAATCTTTCTGCATGAAGGGCATGGTTTTGTCATTTGCACAAAGTTCAGAACATTTCATAGGCTTAGATGGTCTTCCATTGTCCGTCCCAGCCTCCTTTCCCAACCTCATGCAGCACCAGTTCATAGTGCTATCCATGTTCAACGCTTGCTGATCTACTCTCAGGCCATCAGATGAATCACACCCTTCTGCCTCAGGTTCCTTGCATGTGCTTTTTCCCTGACTAAAATGCTTTTCTTCATTCATAAATAACATTTTCTATCTTGCAACTCAGATCAAGCATTAATTCTTTAAGGAAGTGACTCCCCATAATCCATAGTTGCTCTTTTTCTTGTCTGATTTTTTAATTGTGCCCTTACTTATGTGATTATGTGGTTAATAACTGACTTTTAGTTCCATAAGGGTAGAGACTCTGGGAGTCAAGATTCTTGATTGTAAATAACGAAAACTGATTCTGGCTGCACTTAAACATAAAAGGAATTTATTGGAGGATTTTGGGGAAGTTTGCAGAATCCATGGGAAGGCAGAAATCAGATGCAGAAAATTACCAAGTACTAAAGTTGGGCTGTGCAGCAGGGAACATGGCCAAGGTCAAGCTATGAGGCAACAGAAGTATTTCTCCACTGGTGGACAATTGGTCCTTCTCTAGCATAGCTGTGCTCTTCTTGGCAAAGTCAATTTGCTGTGAGTGATTTCTCAGCTGGCCTGAGTCATGACTTTGTGGCCTTTAGAACAATGTCCTAGTCAGGAGTGTTCCATTGGCTGAACAAGGTCACGTGCCCATGTCCCACCACTCCAGAACCATCTGGTCTCCCACTAAGACTCAACAAACGGGGGTGTTTCTCCCATTGAGAAGGTCATGGGGGTTCCTGATAAGAAAAAAAATGTAAAATAAGCACCAAAGAAACTTCATTTGTCCATTTCATCCTATATTCCCCAAATAGGTACCATATATGCATAAAATACAACAAAGAGTATTTGAAGGAATGGATGAATGATCAATGAATCTTTTTTTTTTTTTGGGGGGGGGGGCGGTAACCAGGGATTGAACTCAGGGGCACTCGACTACTGAGCCATATTCCCAGCCCTATTTTGTATTTTCTTTGAGATGGTCTCACGGAGTAGCCTCACTTTTGCTGAGGCTGGCTTTGAACTCATGATTCTCCTGCCTCAGCCTCCTGAGCTGCTGGGAATGCTCTGCATCTTAAAAAACACAGGAGGCCCAACTTGTGACTGCTCCAGAGTGACCACCACAATTGCAAGCGGCCTCTGCACTCCAGAGATAGCCAGCCCAGGTCAAACTGGGCTAAGCTTACCTCAGTCCCACTGAGCTCTCTGAGCTAGAGTGAGTGGACTTCACTAAATTCATTTTATGATTCAAAAGTGAGATTCAGGAAAATGAACTGCTGTATTCAAAGTCACACATTTAGAATGCAACAATCAGGACTTGAAGTCTCATCTGCTGGATTAATGAATGCTGTTATGATTTAGATATGAGGTTCCCCCAGAAGCTCATGTGTGAGACAGTGCAAAGAAGTTGAGAGGTGAAATGATTGGATTTTTAGAACCTTAACCTAATCAGTAAGTTGATCCAGTTGAATGGATTGACTGGATGGTAACCATAGACAAGTAGGATGTGACTGGAAGAGATACATCATTAGGGGTGTGCATTTGGGAACTTAACAGATGTCTTTTACAATCAAGCATGTCCTGGTGGACACCTTCCAGTTGTCATTNATCTCTCTCTCTCTCTCTCTCTCTCTCTCTCTCTCTCTCTCTCTCTCTCCCTCTCTCCTTTACTTTCTGGTGCCATGTCTTGAGCTGCTTTCCTCCTCTGTACCCCTCCACCATGATGTTCTGCCTCACCTCCGGCACAGAGCAATGGAGCAGGTCATCTATGGACTGAGACCTCTGAAACCCTGAGCTTCCACATAAAATTTTCCTTCTCTCATTGTTCTTGTCAGGCATTTGGTCATAGAGATGAAAAAACTGACTAATACAAGTACCTCTTCCCACCTTCTGAAGCACATTATTCAGTATCATATGATAATGTACATTTACATCAAAACACTAGAGTAGCTGGGTGCAGTGGCACACATCTGTAATCCTAGTGACCTGAGAGGCTGAGGTAGGAGGATGGCAAGTTTGAGGCCAGCTTCAGCAACTTAGTGAGGCCCTGAGTAACTTTGTGAGAACCTGTCTTGAAATAAAATATAAAAAGGGCTGGAGATGTGGCTCAGTGGCTGTCCCCCCCTACCCCGGGTTCAATCCCCAGTACCCTCCAGACACCCCCCCAACCAAAAAAATAACTAAAAAAGCAAACAAACAATAAAAAAAAAAAAACCTCATAGGGTGGCCAGGACATTTCATACAACAGTGTCAGACAGCAAGGGAGTTCAGAGTGTGACTGAGACATCCAGTGTAGAGGCTACGAGGTCATACGTCTTCTCATGAGTTCCGCTGATCTAGTCATGGTCCCTTTCCTCCCAAGGAGACGAGATGCCTTGGGAAGTTGAAATGCCTGTTTTCTGCTGGCTAATGTGTTGACTCTTACTCTGGATCATTTCCTTCCCCTTACCCAGCTCAGTTGGACCTACTTGTGCAGCATAGAACTGAGCTTTTACATTGAAATAGGAGAAGGGCTTGCTGTGGTACCAGGGGCACAGGTCTCCTGTCTTCAGGGTAATTCCCTAACAGTGAACAGTGCTAGCCCTGTAATCTACCCACCCTGCCCTTCCAATAATCCTTTTCTTGGGCTTACCATGAGAGGCAATCATGAAACCCCTGGTGATATTACCAGCATCTGAGAATGTTTCCAGAAGGGAAATGACAGCCGCTGCAGCTTAGAGCACCACAGGATGAAGAACCCTGTCCCACAGCAAGCAAGTGATGGTGCAGTAGTGAGATTTATTCTCAGAGACTTAGATGCACTCCCTCAAAGGACCATTTGGGAACTTAACAGATGTCTTTTACAATCAAGCATGTCCTGGTGGACACCTTCCAGTTGTCATTTCCCTTCTGGAAACATTCTCAGATGCTGGTAAATATCACCTGAGGTTTCATGATTGCCTCTCATAGTAAGCTCAAGAAAAGGATTATTGAAAGGGCAGGGTGGGTAGATTACAGGGCTAGCACTCTTCGCTGTTAGGGAATTACCCTGAAGACAGGAGATCTGTGCCCCTGGTACCACGGCAAGCTCTTCTCCTAGTTCAGTGTAAAATCTCAGTTCTATGCTCCACAAGGAGGTCCAACTGAGCTGGGTAAGGTAAAGGGAAGTGATCCAGAGTAAGAGTCAGCACATTAGCCAGCAGAAAACAGGCATTTCAACTTCCCGAGGCATCTCGTCTCCTTGGGAGGAAAGGGACCGTGACTAGATCAGCGGAACCCATGAGAAGACGTATGACCTTGTGGCCCCTACACTGGATGTCTCAGTCACACTCTGAACTCCCTTGCTATCTGACACTGTTGTGTGAAATGTCCTGGCCACCAGGACATGCTTGATTGTAAAAGACGTCTGTTAAATCCCTGAATGGTCCTTTGAGGGAGTCCATCTAAGTCTCTGAGAATAAATCTCGCTACTGCACCATCACTGCTTGCTGTGAGACAGGGTTCTTCATCCTGTGGTGCTCTAGGCTGCAGTGGTAAGAGCACAGTCTCTGGAAGAAGGCAAGCCCACATTTGAACTTTACCTTGCTTCTTACCAGCTATGTGACCTCTTGTTTAAGACCCTGGTTTCCTCCTTGGTAAAACAGTAATGACAGAACATACTTCATATTCACGGGTTGCTGTGATATACATTGTGAGGTTAGAGCTTGAGTGAAAATATTGGCACAGTCTATGTGTTCAATAATTGGCAACCCACCAGTTCAATTCAACACATTTCCTGGGTGCTCATTATATGTTATGCTTCCCATTGTGGGATATAGAAATAATTCTGCCAGGAATTCATTCTCCTCCTTGGAAAATACTTTGTTTAAAAGGGAAATCAAGACGAGGATTGTAGAGATAGAGCTCTCTCTTTTAAACCATGTTCATCTGGATGGCTCTAGCAATACACCATAGACTGAGTGGCCTATAAATAAACTTATTTATCATCGTCCTGGAGGCTGGGGAGTCTAGGATCAAGGGGCCAGCAGATTCAGTGTCTGGTGAGGGTCTGCTTCCTGGCTCAGAGACAGCATATTTTTGCTGCATCCTCATGTGATGGAAGGGACTTTGGACTCTCTGGGTTGTCTTCCATAAGGGCCATTCTCTGTCTCCTAGTTTTCTCCTTTGTTATAGGAATAATACAGCCACTTATGCCAATTAGGGTAAAAGAATAAGCTAAAATAAAAACAAAAGACTGTTAGGGAGATCTGATAACATGAGAGTATCCCTTATCCAAAATGCTTAGGATCAGAATTATTTCCAATTTTGGATTTTTCTCAGATTTGGGAATATTTACATATACATATTGGGATATCTTGGGGGATGGGACACAATTCTAAACTTACAAAATTCATTTATGTTTCATATACACCTTGTACATATAGCCTGAAGATGACTTTGTACATTTTTAGTGAACCTGTGTTTTGACTATGACTCCTCACAGGAGCTGAGGTATGGAATTTTCCACTTGTGGTACCAGGTCAGTGTTCAAAAAGTTCCAGATTTTAGAGCATTTAGGATTTCAGATGTTCAGATTAGGGATACTCAACCTGTAGTTTAACAAGTGAGGCATTTATTTATCTCTCACATCCTAGTTGAAGATCAGTGTGCCACCTGGATAGGCATAGCTGAGCTTTTTTTCCATATTTGTATTGGCGCATTGTAGCCGTGCATAATGGTGGGATTTGTTGTTACATATTCGTATGCGCAAAACATATAACAGTATAATTTAGCCAATATCATTCCCCAGTATTTCCTTTTTCCCTCTCCTCCTCCCTCTGCCTGATCCCTTTTATTTAACTGATGTTTCCTGATTTTCATGAGTCCCACCCCCCAACTTTTTTTTCCTTTCTCCTCTTTAGCTTCATCAGATGATAGAAAATGTTCAACACTTAACCTGAGTTTGGCTTATTCTGCTTTACATAATGTTCTTGAGTTCCATCCACTTTCCTGCAAATGACAATAACATTCTTCTTTATGGCTGAATAAAACTCCATTGTGTATATCTACCACATTTTCTTTATCCATTCATTCATTGACAAACACCTACACTGGTTCCATAGTTTGGCTATTGTGAATTGTGCTGCTATAAACATAAGTAGGCGTGTTTCATAATAGTATGCTGACTTTTCTTTTGGAAAAAGAAATATGAAGGTGTGGTATAGCTGGGTCATATGGTAGTTCCATGCCTAGTCTTTTGAGGAATCTCCATACTGATTTCTATAGTGGTTGTACTAATTTACTATCCCACCAACAGTGTTAAAAGTGTTTCATTTTCTCCACATCCTCTCCAGCATTTATTAGTGTTAGCTACCTTTCTGACTGGTATGAAATGAAATCTCAGTGTAGTTTCAATTGCATTTCCCTAATTGTTGAACATTTTTTCACATATTTGTCATTTGTATTTCTTCTTTTAAAAAGTGTCTGTTTAGTTCATTTGCCCATTTGTTAACTGGATTTTTTGTGTGTGTGGTTTTGGTATTAAGTGTTTATATATTCTGGATATTAATCCTCTGTAAGAAGAGTAATCAGCAAAGATCTTCTCCCATTTTGTAGATTCTCTCTTCACATTTTTAATTGTTTCCTTTGCTGTGAACAAGCTTTTGTTAACTTGATATCATCCCATTTATAAACTCTTAACATTATTTCCTGAGCTGTAGGGGTCCTATTGATAACATCATTGCCTGTGCCTTCATGTTGGAGTGTTGGGCATAGCTGTTTTATACAAACCAGGTGAGTGATTGCTCTGCTTCTATAAACATATGGCTTCCAAGGTTGAAGTCTAAGAATGGAGATGTCCTCTTAAGAAAGTGGGGTGGAAGTTCTGCTCACATTCCACTGAAATAACTTAACCATTACTGGTAATTTATTCCCCATGATCTTAGGGTAACTTTTGTTGTTGTTGTTCACACAAGAGTGATCACTCACTGAGTGCATATTCCATCTTTTCACATGTCTAATCTCAAAAATCTAGCATGTTAGTTAAAACTAGACCTATTTTACAAATAGAAAAACAGCTGCAGGTAACTTCAAGCTCATCCATTTTATATTTAATCAAAAGATCTCTCCTCTTTAAGTGATATTCAAAAGCTAAAGATTAACCACAGCCTAAGAACAGAAATAATCAAGGAAACATAAATAAGCAGGAGAGTAACCAGGGAGGCAAGTGGGACAAATGTTAGATGGGCAGAGTGAAGTTTGGGGGCTCTAGTAGCTCTGCCACCCTCTGCTGGGTTGGGCAAGCCATTTCCTCATCTGCTGAATGAGGCTATTGAATTAAATATGTAAGTGGAGGAAAGGGGAATGGGTAATTTTTAAAAAATTGTTCTAATTAAGGAAATAGCCAGAATAGAGAGATCTTTGGTGACCTACACAAGGAAATCAGTAGTGCCTCCTCCAGTCTCAGAAGACAAGCCACAACCTGCTAGGTGAGTCACACCTGCTTCTTACATTCCTTCCTGGGGCAACTGCAGGTCTGAGTCCAAACAGTAAAAGGTGAATTAGGAAGGGAGGGAGTTTTCTGGGGGTCGAGGCTAGACCCCTGAAGGTAACTGGCTCAGGAGTCCTGAACCCAGCAGAGGTAAGCTGAGTTTCACAGAAGCATGAGGGGCTTGGAGGAAAGGACCAGGAAAAGCATTTTACCTGCTGGGTGCATAGGACAGCAACCTGGGGTGGGAAGCCAGAGGCAAGGTTTCAAACCCCGGCTTTGGCATGTGGAGGATGTGTATTCATGAGAGTACTCGACTTCTGTAGAACTCGGTTTTCTGATGTGTGCCATGCATATCATTTAGAAAAGAGAATTTTTTTTAAGTACACTGAGCTCTTGCCAAGTGCCCAAGTTGTTCTAAGTACTTATACCAGTCCCACCTCATTTCATCTTCACAATAATAAGATATTTGTAGTTTCATTTAACAAATGAGAAAACGGGAGTTAAGTGACTTCCCAGCTTAACGGAGCAGGCTTTGAACGCAGATTTGTCAATATTTCAGTTATTTCCAGTAAGTCAGTGTCTCGAAGATTATACATGTGAAAAGTACTTTTTTTGTACAGTGAGTGCTATAAAGTGCAGGGAGTCATCGTCTGGAATGAATGCAGAAACTTATAGATATTATACAGAAGTGACATTCCAAAGAAGGAATGGCTTTTGTGGGGAGCTCCCTTGTTTAACTGTCCACTCAATCTGTTTATTTTTTAGGCAGTCAAGTGATAGTTTTTTTGAAGAGACTCTTGAAACAATGAAGCTTTCTAGTTCCAGCTGTGCCACAGAAACATTAAACTAGAGAAGGCACTTGCTCTTAAAAAAAAAAAAAAAAAAAAAAAAAAAAAAAAAAAAAAAAGAAAAGAAAAGAAAAAAAGGGTTAGGTCAGAGGCCATTACCAAGGTCCTTTATGCTAAGACATGTGAGTGACTCACAGAAGTGGGAAGCATCCAGGGAGCCTGAGAATGGAGTCTCACTCTCATTGCTACCATTCTTACTTTGGGCACTGTCCTACGATGGGGAGTCAGCCCACATCCTTCCCCTGCCCCTCTGTGAAGTCACATCTTGTCTGAGCCTAAGAAGATTTTTGAGGCTTGAAGAGCAGTTCCTCCCCAGCTGGGGTGGCAGCAGACTGTGAGATCTGTGGTGATCCTGAAGTATTAACTTCTCCAGCACCTGAAACCCCCAGCGCGAGCTGCAAAGACCTTGGCTGAGAGCAGTCTCCCCCCATTCTCACCCATGTTACAGTCTCCAGGGGTTAGCATAGACTGTGGAGGGGAAAGGGGCATGAGATGGATTCCTGGGCGAGAAACTGAAGTCCTGGATGTAGTGTATTAGTTACAGAATATTTGATATGCCAACCACTCCCTCCTTTACAGTTGCCCAGTGTACCCTCAGCTTCCTGGTCATTACTGTCATTGTTTACACTTAGGCTGCCCCTCAGCACCATGCTTGGCTTCACATAAATAAATGCAAATGAGTGAGGAGGAGGAGAATGCATGAAAGAGCCAGAGCCTGGTTTTTATAGCTACTAAGGGAAAAAAAAAAAATCTTTACAGCACATTAATAGTAAAATCCTAGAGAAAACAGCCATGTGCACAGCCAGCTCATAGGGCTGACCACAGACACTGGCTTTAATTTCATGGGAAAGTTTCTTAACCTCTCGGAGAATTTGAACATGTTGAGCTTAATAAATTTTCCCAAGGACTAAATGAGAACAGTACCTCCTATTTCAGAGTAGGGCTGTGAAACAAATTAGACCTTTCCCTCTCTACTGGTGCCAACACTTGCTTAGAGGTAGTCAAAGAAGGCTGGCTCCTCTCTTAGCCAGCGTGGCCAGTTTTTGCCTCCCGCCTCAAACTCACCAGCATTTAAATTGGCCAGTTAGGGCCGCTAAGAAAATACCACAGTGGCAATATGAAATGACCGCTCTGCAAAAAAGAAGTGTTAGGATTTGAAATAAAAATACCCCAGTCATGGGAAATCAGAGAGAAGAGGCCAAAGTAGTATAAATCCGGAGGGAGTATTCACAAACTCCATCTTTTCATCTGTGCCTTTCCCATATTTTATTAAATGCATGTTTTTTAAAAAAATCACAGCAGTATTATCAAAGACGACATATATACAAACATTTTACAAAAGAAAACATTACTGATATCAGCTGTAATAAGGGAGAGCTGAGAATTGAAGCTGTTTCTGGGGCAGTCTCTGCCCTCAAACTAAGACATCTAAAATGTGTTCAGGCAGGCAGTAGAAATAGGCTTCTTTCCTAGTGACAAGCTGTGTGGTCGGTAATACAAACAATGGTAAAAGAGGATACTACACAGGCCCAATTAATAAGGAGGGCCATGATAACTGGGGAGCTCATCAAATAACAAACTCAAGATAGTAAAAGAGCTGTTTGCCTTCTAAACTCATTTACAGCTTCCAGATAGATCTGATCACTTGCAAAGAGGCTGGGTTGTAAGACACTTGCTTCTTACACGTGGCTCAGTGCCATCCTTCCCTTAATTCCCAGAGTTAGTTTTCCTTGGACCAAAGGGAAGAAGTTTTAGAATTGCTTCCTTCAAGACAGAAGTCAGGAAGAGCTGTCCCCTGATACCAGGAAATATCAAATTTATCAAACTCGGTGTGTGTGTGGAGGAGGGAGGGGGGCAGTAAGGATTTGGGAAGAGAAATGTCTCCTTTGGGCCAAGAATCAAGAATTGTGACTCAGTTTGGTCTGAGATAATCTGATACCCACCCCTCTCCCTTTCCCTCAGTGTACCTACAAGCTGGGTTCATTTCTCAACTCCCCCAGTTCTTTGATCTCCACCTTCTTATACTTCCCGGACTTTCTCCGGTTGGTGATCACCAGGACAACCAGGCCAGCGACCAAGGCTACTACGACCACGACGATGACGGCGATGAGGCCGGCGGTGAGGCGCTTCATGGAGAATTGGGGAGGCTTCTCGTCCAGGTAATAGATCAGCGTCCGCTCCACGTGCAGGGGCTCACCGCGCACCTGCATGTCCAGGCCTCCTGGGCCCGTGAACAGCGACTCGCCCTTGATATCTCTCTCAAAGTAGTAGGCGGCGTCAGCGATGTCCACGTCGCCGGGGACTTTCTGCGAGGCGTTCTGCCGCAGCTCGATCTGAATGGTGGGTTCTTCATAGTGCACAGCCGTCAGGAACCTGGGGTGCAGCTGATAGCGCTCGCGGAAGAGCCGCCGCAGCTCGGTGTCCAGGTCGGAGTGGTTGAAGGCGCGGTCGGTCGCGCGGTGGCGCAAGTCAATGAGGATGTGGTGGGTACGCACCACCTCATCGCAGCGCAGGCTCTGGTCGCCCTTATCCGTACGGCGCACACCCACCGAGTTCACGCACCAGCACACCGACGTCTGGTTGCACTGGCGCGCCTTGAAGCGGCCCTCGTGGTCACATTCGGGGTCGTAGAGGCCATCATTGTCCACGATCGCGTGCTCGTTCGGCCGCACCAGTCGACGACCGCTCTTAGGGACACTCATGCGGGCCTTGAGCAGCAGGCACTTGGAGGTCAGCTTGGAGCAGTCGACCACCACGCCCGAGCCGAGCGCTCGGCATTGGCAGCGGCCCCCAGGGCCATCCTGGGAGCACACGGTCATCTTGTTGGTGGGGCATGTGCAGTTGTACTGCGCGACAGCGTAGCCAGACACCGCCGCCAGCACCAGCAGTGCCAGCAGCGGAGGCGGCGCGAGGCCGGGGCCCCTGGCCATAGTGGGGCGGAAGAGCGCGGACGGGGCACTGGAGGATTAGGCGCAGGGGCTCCGCTGGCTCTGACTCCGGCTACCAGGACAGTCTGCAGGCGTCTGCCTCCTGGCCGCTCCTTCCCGCTCTTATACTCCGCCGGACCTGCCCGGCTGGTTCGGCGACTACTCACCGGCTGGTATTTGGGTGACACATCACCCCCACTCCTCATCCCACGGAGGGCCCAGACTGCCCTGCGCCGCCCGCGATAGGATCGGGTCAGGAGAAGCTGCTCCCGCCTCCTCCGACCGAAAGCCGGGAAGAGGGAAACCGATACTCACCTGCGGCTGCGGGTCCCGGGCCCCGCCCTCCTGGCCCCACCCTGGGAGGGATCCGCCCTCTGCAAGGCTTCTAGCTGCAGACCTCGGGCGTCCCTGCGGCTCTCCGGGGCAGGGATTCCCAGGAGTTTCAAGGGGGAAGTGAAGCTCAGGGCTGCCGCTGGCCTCCCCACCCTGTCCCCACACTCCCTTCCTTTCTCTCTCCCTTTCCCCAACACTTTCCTTCAAGTTCTTTCATTCCCTCTCTTCCTCCCCAAGTTCCAGTAGCACACATTTATATAGTTCAGTGTTCACAAGCATTATCTCATCCTCATGCCAGCCCAGGCAGGCATGCCGACCTATCATACCCACTATATAGGTGATACAGGTGAGGCTTAGAGACTAAGGTCTCCCAGCCAACAATTTCCTCAGATTCCTGGGAAGGACCTTTGATATCCTGCCTAGCTGTTGTGAGATCTTAAATAAATGTGGAAAAGAAACGGTGCAGAATCTAAAGAAAAGCACTGTTAAAACCTAGGTATCCCAGTGTCCAATTATTAAAAGTTCCTTCACACGCTTGGTACATTATGTCTGTATTCAGTATTAGAAGATGAAAAGGAAAAAAAATGTTAAATAACCAGCAAGACTATAAGGAGTTCTTTGAATAAATAACTTGATTCTAGAAGAGCAAAGTTTTCTTTTTCTGGTACGTCTCCGAACCTGCACATAATGAAAGAATGGAGCCGGTGAGAAATTGCTAACCTGCCACTGTGTGGCTCCTTTAATGGGATGGAGGAGTTGCAATCTCTTTTTGAATCATTGAGAAAGTTCAGAGTTCCAAAGCTGTGGTAAAATTAACAATAATTAGAAAGCTATAATTATGCCTGGGTCCTCCATCAAAGCACGTTTTATATATTCAGCAGTTAATATGCACCGCCAGTAGCACAGAGGTGTTGTTTAACACATGAAAGGCAGTCAGGACTCTGCCCCATTAATTTTCAAGCAATTCCTGAAGCAGGTAGCTGGAAACATATTATTCTGCCTTTACAGGTAGAGGAAGTGAATAGGTGAAGGACAATTGTCTACCTACCAACACCAGAAGTTTTTGAATTCGGCCTCTGCTTTCTATCCCCACCGTCTCTGTTCAGTTCTTTGGACAAATAACCTAGCCAGGTTCCCACTTTGTTTTCCCTCTTCAACCCCAGCACACCCTGCTTCAGAGAGACTTTCTAAATCACAAATCTGTGCCACCTTCTTTCTACAAAGAGTGCTTCAAGCCTTCTCTTAGGATATGTGGCTCTTAGGATAAAATTCCTACTTCTTAAGTTAGCACATAGTATCCTTTCTGTATTACCATATCTTCTCTGTGCCTTAGTTTCTTCATCTGGAAAATGGGGGTAATAAAAGCACCTTACATGATAGGTATGAGAACTAACGTAAAGAAACTATTGAGAATAATATCTGTTTCCATAGCATCTGCATATGGTAAGCAATGGATAGGTGTGAACTACTATCATTGCCATCTTCGCTGTCATTGTCATCATCATCATTCATCTTACTTCTGAAACTTCTTCAGCATTCCTCATGGTTTCAAGCCCTGGCAACGTCATCTACCTGGAGTTTCCCCTTCTTGGTCTACGTAGTGCATAATTGTGTATTCCTACTCAGTTCTTGAGTCACCTCCAGGAATCCTTCCCTATAGGTCCTCCCTATTGCACTCAGAAGTATTCATCTTCTCTGTGCTTTCCTATCTTATATATATACTGCAATTAGCATATAATTAACATATACTACCTTTTCTGGGCTTCTGTTCCCCTCATCTGTAAAATGGGTATAATACAGTCTCTACTTCATAGATTATTCTGAGAATCAAATCTAAATAGATGAAAGAGTAGATGCAAAGGCTTTGTAAACTCCAATAATCTGTTAAAAAGAAGTTAGATTACATTTCCATTTTTAAAAATATCTTTCCCATCTTCTTACTTCTTCAGAGATGGACTAGGTTGCTACAAATCTGTGAAACTAGCAGAGCCATCTGGTAATCATTCCACTGGGTCCCAGACTGAAGAGAGGAAAGCTGATGGGAGAGGGTTCTCAGGACTGAGGGCTGTTTGTGATGATGTGTTGCCTTCTTAGCTAAGACAGCCTCAAGTGGCAGTACATTATTGGGGCTAGTGCTCTGAGGTCTCAAATCCTCTGCCTTTTCCAGTTATGTTCTATCTATTCTGGGAAGACAGGAATAGGAGGGGCCCAGCCTCTCTATCCTCTGTGGGAAGCTGTTGGACCAAAGATGACCTCCATATGTCCCCAGTCCCCTTCCTTCACTTCTGTAATTCATGCAGCTTTCCACAACAGGCACACAAACACCAGAATGGGTTCATAAACAGTCCCAGCTCTGATACTTTCTTTGTCCATTTCCTGCTTATTTCTGAAAAATAGCATTTTTTAAACAAGCTTTATCTTGTGGTATTTTTTAAAATTTATTTTTAAACATTTAACATAAAGCATTCCATCAACTCAGTATTTTTGAGTGCTTGTAAGTGGGCAAGAACCCCATCTGAGCACTCCAGCTCCAGCACCAGCCTACAGAAGACAGTAAACAATGTGTATTATATGAATTCATGTTGCTTTGGCCCAGAATGTTACGGTATTAACATCCTCCTTCAGCAGTCTTCATATGGACCATTTCAAGACTTCTAGCTTAAGTCTTACCATCTACCGCAGCCACAGTTCTCCATACCTACCCTAACTCACACTCCACTCACTCAATTTCAAGGAAGGCTAGATAATGATGCCATGAGTATTACTTTTGCTTTTATGCATGACTCCAAACTTTAATTGGCCTTGTGCTTGGATGGAGGAGGGATGTGATCAGAGGAGGCCAGATTGATTCTGTAGGCAAGGCATGTAATGTGATTGAAAGAAAATGGACTTTGGGTCCAGTTAGACTTAGGTTTAAATTCTGGCATCATAGCACTCATTGGCTAAGATTTTGAGCAAGTTATTTTGCCACTCTGACTACAGTTTCTTAATTGCCAAATGGGTGTAGTAATGCCTACATTTCTCCAACGTCTATGAAAAGGATGATTTCCCACAAAGTTCTTTGCTATTAAGAGCACAATTTCCTCTCCCTATGACACTTCAGTTGTTCTTGTGCTCTGTTTTATAAACTCTTAGTGATTATCCAGTGCTCTCTGGGTTAAAACTAACACCAACATGTGAGTTTTATATTGAGAGGTATGATATACTTATATATCATATAACAAGACACAAATATAGAACTGTGTTTTACTAATTTAAAAACTAATATCATCCAGAATTATTTTAATGATTCAAGATAAAAATTATCAATATCCAACATAGTGTTTGGCATGTAATAAGTAGAATAATCTTAGCTATTGTTATCTGCTATCTCAGGAATGTGAGAATCTTTGGAGATCATTAAAGTATTCTACACAAGACTGGTGATTCTGGAGACTGCTGAATATCAAGAGCAAGGAGCTGGGTGCTAGGGAAGAGAGTTGCAGAGAGCCCCACTACCCCTTGACTCCCAGGACACAGGTATACATAGAATATCCAGGTGCAAATGGAACTTTGGTATAATTTCTCCCATTGTTTGCAGCAGAGCCTACAATACCCCCAGGGGAGTAGGCAGAGAAGGTGTTATTATCCCTATCTTACAGATGTGGAAACAGAGGCCTTGGGAGGGGAAGGGAAGAACCTGCCATGGTCACATGCTTTTAAGTGGTAAGGCCACATCTAGAATCCAGGTTCCTGACTGCAACTGTATGTAGAATTAACAAAGATAGAACTAACAAAGGGATGAAAGAGATTAAGGTCTTATCTTATGTTACTGGGCTTTTAAAATATTTTTTCCCTTCTTTGTACAAATATTTTTAGTGAGTTCTGGTTTTATAAAGAATGACCAAATAGCTATTCACGTAGGCTACAGCTATGTGCCCACACCTGAAAACCCCAGGACTTGTGCCATTGACCACCACTTCCTCATATACTCTGGAGTGGAAGTGGTCCTGTTGCTTCTGTTCTGCCTCAAAGAAATAATCTGCATGTGAATTCAGTAATGCCATGTATTAGCCATGGACTCTCTGTAGGTCTTTTCCCTTGGCTTCCTTTTTCCCAAAGTAGAGATGATGATGACCTCTTAGAGATGTCATGAGGCGCCACAGGCATAGTGTCTGCCTGGTGGCATCTTGGCAAGATTCCTCACTTTTCTTTCTGGCCTGACCGTGGCTCCCTTGAGACAGTAGCCGCCCTGGAAGGCCAGGCAGGGCCTTCTTTCCTCTTCAGAGTGCTCTTGGAGCTCTAGAGAAAGCAGGGGATTCTTTAGCCAGGATGCAGGAAGTACAGCGCGAGAGGAATCTGCTGTGGTGACTGTTGGCTGAGGGTAAAGGAAGGAGGCCCCAAGAAACAGAACACAGAAGAGGAAGTCAGCCCGGGAACTGGGAGTGGGGTTGTAGGAAACCGAGTAGACAAGACACAACTGTAGCCTCAGTGTTTCGTTTCCTTTAAAATGTTAACTCCAGTACTATGAAGTATTATTATTGGAAATATTCAGGGTATAGACACAGTCTGCCTCTTTTTTTTTTCTTAAAATATTTATCATATGGCAGGCCTGTCCCCCTGGGTCTTTCATAATGTCCCATGCCAGAGCAAACTGTGGCCCTGAACCATTGCCTGGCCTGTGCCTATAGGCTGCTGGCACTGAAGAGGGCTGCACAGTGGAGAAATAAAAAAGAAAAAAAATGTTTATCATTAAAAAAATTCACATTAAGTCAATCCCATAAATTTTTGGATGAAGTATTTGGGGGTAAAGTAAGTTTTCTGTTTTTGCTTCCACTTGAAGTTTTCTTCATTTCCATAGTTTCTGTTGCTATGTAAACTACCATTTATTAATCATCATGTTACAAATGTCTTATATTCCCCCAGCAACTACAGAACAGTTATTCTTCCTACCTGAGCAGGAAGCTGAGCCTTAAAATCACAGAGCTAGGAATCAATCAAGAAAGGATTGGAAGCCAGGTCTGGTGATACAGACATTTTTCGTTTCTTGCTGAAGGGTTCTGAATGAGGAGACCAAAGATGTTAGGATGATAAGCTGGCTGCTCAGGGGACATTTGATCTTTTCACTTTTTCGGGAAGACAGCACATTTTTGTTTGTGCTTGCTCATTTGGGTGGGGCCTTACTCCATTTCTTAGGGGGGCTGGCTGAGAAGACTGTGGTCCTGGTGGCTGTTTGTAGTTCATCTGGATTTGAAATGACTGTGATCCCATCTGAGAGTGTGTCACGGTTTCATCTCAGCATCTCCTGTCTGTGTTCTTCTCTTCGTGATTCCCTTGTTATGAGCTATGAACCCTGCCTGGCTCCCATCTGGTTCCCTCCAGGGGTAGCTGGAGTCTTTCTAAGGGATTTCTGGTGGGGCAAAAGCCAGTAAAACACCCAATAACTTTTTACTTCTTTTGTTGTGAATCTGATAGGGCCGGCAGTTTCTGGAGAGATCTGGCAACAAATGAAGAAGAATTGGGAAATCTTGGGTTCATGAGGCAGCCACGTTGCTGTACCCACAGAGATGAGTCACCTGTGCTTGCTTTCCCAGGGCCAGCCAGGTGATGTATGAAGCCCATTGAGAGGGCCTGCAGGTGCTTGCTGCTTCTAAGCACTTCCTGTGTTCTAGAGGTAGGCAGGTGACAAAGACTCTCAATGTGCTACTTCCACCCCCAACTGCCTGCTTTTCTGGGCTGTGATAGCCCTTAAGATTGTTGAACAGGATCTGAGGGGACATGTCTCCCAACCAGAGGAGGAATCCCTGTTCCAAATCCTGCACAGGTGCTTTTGTGCCACCTGCAATGGTGAAACTACCTCTTTTCTCAAGACAGCCTGCCCCATCCCAAGCGACTTTATGAGAAATTTCACTGTGGTATTCAGGGAGCTCCTGTGCTCTGTAATTTTCACAAACTGATCCAAATCTCTACTCATGGGGTAGCAAAGAATAAGTGTTTTTTTTATCCTGTATTCATTGTTTCCTAGGGCAGGGAAGGCAGGTCTCCTGTCCCCAGCTCCTTCTCCTCTCCTGCCCTGTCTCTGCGTCTTCCCTTCCCTCTGTGCAAAGGAAACATCCCTATTTCTCTATCCTTCCTCCTGTGCCAACACCCTGGGTTGCGGTGGGTGTTTTCCCACCAGTGGCCCAATCCAGCAAATGATGTCACCTAACCAGGCAGTCTGGGGAGACGCCAGCCAGCCGAGGATCCTGGGGAAGCTGTGAAGGAGATTCACTCCTGCTGTCTCCTCTCTCTACTTAACTGCCCCCTTACCTATCTACGTGTTTCCTGTTTCCCCAGGTACAGCTGGGGTCTGGGAAATACTTACACTTAATTGATAGAGAGCCTGTGAAGGGCAGGCAGCTCAAAATGTGCTGCCTCCAGCTTTACAACTCCTAAACGAGGCAGATTTTGTTCTTCTCTCTTGGTAATCAAGGAAGCCCAGGCAACAGGGAACCAGACTATGTGGATAATAAAATATGCAGTATTTGCAGATAGGAGACGGCAGAGCTGGGATCCACGTTCATTGTGTCTGGGTCTGAGGTTCTGCCTTTTCTGTGACCTGCTGCCACACCACATGAATTTCCTGGACCCAACTATTTAAAACTCCAGTACACTGGTGTAAAATCTGCAACTATTCCCCCAACCTCTTTCTTCTACTTTTGCTAAAACAGAGGACAGCAGAGGAGGGGACAAAAGTCTCTCAACTGAAGCAAAGTAATCAGAGGTTTCTGGTTCTATCCGACACCTTTCAGTTTTGCTGTCTGCCATCTTGGTTGAGCCTGGTCCTTTGGGAAGGCAGGAGGGCATGGCTAGCATTGTGCAAATGAACAATGTGCAGGCTGGTACAGGAGAGTGATTTGTCCAAGCAGGAGAGCAGGACAGGTCTTTCCAGTCCCCTCGTAGAACACACTTTCCTTAGTCTTGTGCTGCCCTTCTCATGGGTATAGATGCCCAACACCTTGCCTGTGTCACTGTCCTGAATGTCACTTGGCTTCTCCCTGCCTCTGCTGCTGTTCACCTTGAGATATCTCTGGTCACATCAGTCCAGGGCTGAGTGAGGTGAGGAGCTGGCCTCCACTCTTACTGTCAGTGCTCATGAGTCACCAGACACACTGGAGATGGAAGTGGAGGCGAGGAAGAGTGGGAGAGAGGAAAAGTTCAGAAGTCCAGGCGTGAAAGAGGAGACTTCATTGTTCGATAATTCTGGGATGTATGTACCCCAAACAAGAAAGGGCAAGAAAGTCTCCATTGTTCCCCTGGCCTAAGTGGGATGTCAGAAATTGGATTCATGTTTTTGGATTCTTATGAGAAGTCCTGGCTCTGCAGCTAAGCCTCAGCTGTGAACTTTCAGACCATGACTGGCAGAAACAAGAGGCCGCTCTCAAAAGCTTCTGTGAGGCCAGGGAGGCTGCCAACTGGAAGGCCACCAGAAGCCAGCAGGACTGAAGTCCTTACACCCTGGACCGCCTTTCCCCTCTTACTGTCCTGATTCTACAGCCATCCATTGAACCATCCATTGAGCCACCCATTGATCCAGGCTGCTGCCCAGCCATCCTTATCAGATCCTACCATGTGCCCCGCCTGTGCTGGACTGAAGGACACAAGGAAAATCACACCTAACCCCTGACTCTGAGCAGCTCACAGTCCACACAGCAAGGACCAACTAAGGGCGGGGAGGCTTAATATATATTTATTGACATAGGAACATCGAAATAATTACAATAAGGATTATAAACCTCAGTTCCCGTCCTCCCCACTAATACAATATTTACTTGGAGTTGCAAAATGCAACAACAGAGAAACCTAACTTGACCCAGGCATGGTGCCACATACCTGTATCCCAGTCTCTAAGGATTCTGAAGCAGTAGGATCACAAGTCTAAGGCCAACCTGGACAATCTGGGGAGACCCTGTCTCAGAAGAAAAATGTAAAAAGGGCTGGGGATGTGTCTCAGTGGTGGAGAGCCCCTGAATTTAATCTCCAGTGGTGGGAAAAAAAAAAAAAAAAAGGAAACCTTACTTGCTCCTAAACTTATTCATTTTTTTTTCTCATATGTTTCCAGTGATGACTAGTTATAGAGGTTTGGGAGTAAGGGAAAACCCAACCTGACAGATAATACTACATTTTCAAAAGGCAACTGAAGTATGTAATATTTGAGTAGAAAAGACAACCTAAAGAGAGAATATTTGAAGACAAAAACGCAAGTAGAAAACTGATGAATGTTGATGCTGGAAAGGACCTCCGAGAAAGCAAGCCCCACAGAGCTAATCTGTAGGAGTCATGGGGTCTATTTCCAAGGAAGGTGGTGGATCATTTCCAAAATTAGTGCAATTTTGCCCAAACACACTATTTTTTGTACAGTTTCCAGTGGGAGAGTCACAGAGCCCCTGAAGTTTATTCATTTGAAGAACCCCTTCTCCCTCAATTTAGAATATCTGATAGAGTTTAATAGGATCAGTGAAATGACTCATTCAAGGTCACACAGCCAGCCTGTTATCGAAAACACAAGGCAGTTTGGTCTTAATACTCAGTATTGAGGATTGAATACAGGAGTGTGCAACCACTGAACTATATTCCCCAGCCCTTTTCATTTTATTTTGAGACAGGGTATTCCTAAGTTGCCCAGGCTGGCCCTGAACTTGCAATCCTCCTGCCTCGGCCTCCCAAGTAGCTGGGATTATAGGCATACACCATCATATTTGGCCTATTACATTTCATTGACACTAGTTATTTAAAGTCTCTCAACCTTAACGTCTTCATTTATCAAATGGGGAAATGATTTTAGCAATGATATATATGTATAAAATTATGTGTATGACTTTGTGTGGGACATTATACATGAACTCAGTCCAACACGTTCTTTTTTGTAGTTCTTTGGGAATCTAGGAGTTTGTTGTCTTTTTGTAATCACCTAAAATCACAGCTGCCATCCAAATGGTGATGCATTAGTTTCCTAGACTGAAATTGCCACAAAGTACATGACTTAATGTAACAGAAATTCTTCTCATAGTTCTGGAGACCAGAAGTCCAGCCAAGGTATCCGCAGGGCCATGCACCCTCCCCAGACTCTCGAAGAGCATCGTTTCTTAATTCTTCCAGTTTCCGATGGTTTTTGGTGTCCTTGGTTTCTGGCCACGTGACTCCAATCTCTCCTTCCATCTTCTCACAGCAATCTTCCCTTTGTCTTCTGTCTTCACTTTCTCTCTATTTTCCCTAACAGAAATCAGTCATTGGCTTTAGGGTAAAACCTACATCCAGGATTATTTCACCTCAAAATCCTTAACTAATTATATCTATAAAGACCCTATTTTCAAATAAGTCACCTTCTGAGATTCTGGGCAAACATGAATGGTGGTGGTGGGGGCACTACTGAACTAAAGTAGTGATACTTCCAAATGCTTCCAACTCCTTCTTACCATTTTTCTTATTTTGACTACAACCCGTGCCTTCACCCCACATTTTGGGAGTAACTACTTTGTGCCAGACATAGTGCCAGGTCCCAGGACACATAGGTGGTTTCTTAAGAAGTTTGTAATATTTTGAGAATGATGCCCATTAAATAGGTTCTCCGGAGCTAAAGTGAAAAAAGAAAAAACAAGACAGTGCAGCATCCCGAGGTTGACCAGAGGGCTTTCTACAGTAGGTAAAAAACTGCGGTTTCAGGGGGGAATCTAGAATGAGTTCTTTATTATACAGATTCTTTATTCACAGGTTCTTTATTCATCTACTCAGAGGGGCAGGACTGAAATGAAAGCACAAGGGGAAAAGAAGGAAAGGGGATTTGGATGGTCTCACCCTCTAGATTAAATAGGACTTGGATGGTCTCTTGGTCGTCCGGTCTCTTACTTCAAATAATATTGGACAAAGCATTTCAGACAAATAGATATCAATGTACTACAGATAAGAACCCTGCATTATAGCATTAAACTTAAAATAGAGGATTTATATTATGTTTTATGTTTATGGAAAAATACTTTTTAAAATTTTTAATTTTATTTTGGTACCAGGGATTGAACCCAGGGGTGCTTAACCACTGAGCCACATCCACAGCCCTTTTTTATTTTTTATTTTGAGACAGGGTCTCTCACTAAGTTTCTGGGATTCTCACTAAGTTGCTGAGGCTGGCCTCAAACTTATGATCTTCCTGCCTCAGCCTCCCAAGTCACTGGGATTTCAGGCATTCGCTACCACATCTGACTGATTTTAATTTTTGGATTGACATATGATAATTGTATGAATCTGTGGAAAACAGTGTGATTTAAACTCATGTGTACGTTGTGCAGTGATCAAATCAGGGTAATTAACATACCTATCCCCTTAAAAAAAGCAGCTGGCTTTTGAGTTCCTTATATCCTGTTTTCTCCATTTACTAGTTATCTGACCTCAGTAAATTACATAACCTCCTCTGCCTCTTCTTGCTCATTTGTAAAATTTTGATAACAGTAACTTACTTCATAGGGTCATTGAAGAATGAGGAGCTAGTCCATGTTAAACACTTAGAGCAAGGATTATCAGATGTTTTTGTAAAAGGCTAAATAGTTTAGGCTTTGTTGGATAAATATATATAAATATATATATTTATTGGATAAAAAAAATATATATATATGTATATATATATATATATATAAATGTATATATGATTATTTAACAACATGAAAACCCATTATTAGCCCATGTTCCATACAAAAACAGAATTTAGCCAATGGTCTGTAATTTGCCAACCTTTAGCTTAGAACAGCACACAGTAAGTGCTCAATAAATACTAATTTCTGTTATGCAAACTAGGGCTCTTTTGACTGCTATGAAATGCTTATAATCCCTGAAGTATAAATAACAACAGGAAACAAGGTGTATGTCAAACAACTTAGCCAACCTGTTTGTTAAATAATAAGCAAGGATTACCGAAGTATACAGTACCTCCCTGCCTCTCCCTGTTCAGGGCCTTCCCATCCATGTCCAGCTTGAGGAGGTAAAGCAGGCTAAGCTCTAATTATTTTCAGAGAAGCCTCAAGCAGGTGGCAAGTCAAGGTGGGGGAAGAGTTGGAAGGGGATCACAGGCCTTAGTTCTGGGCAGAAGAGAGAGATGGGAGGAGAAAGGGACCCATCCCATACAACCAGTGTTGCAGGCTCTGGAGCACCCTGCTATCTTTCATCTGTGGGGTGCTGAGAATGTCCTGCCTCTTGCACCTGGAGGAGGCCAGGTCAGCTTCCTCCTGCCCACACCTACCCACTTCAGACACAAACTCTGTCAGGCAGCCCCAGACACAAACTCAACCATCATTGATCCAATTGCCTCATATTACAAATGGGAAAACTAAGACCCATGTTGGAGAAGTGATTTGCCCAAGGTCCTATAGCGATCAGAGCCACACTGGGACTAGAAACCCAAGCTTCTGCCTTCCAGGCCAGTGCCTATTCCCTGCCTGCAGTTATTCAGGTTTCTGTCTTTGCCACATATTGGAAATACCCCAGGAGTTGCCAGTCCAGGGTTTATTGTCATCAGATGCAACTGGATCGCCTTGGATACAGCCCTTGCTGAGTATATTTGCCTGTTTATCAACATTACCAGTTCTGTGCAGGATGTGAAAGATGAAGAAGGAACCAAGGTCTGCCTTCAAGGAGCTCAACTTACAATTCAGTTATAATCATTGTTATTCACTTGTTGGTTTGTGCATTTGTTCATTAATTCAAGGAAATGACCTCAGTAAATCACATAACCTCCCCTGCCTCTTCTTGCTCATTGAGCATATATCATTGAGCATATACTTGGTGTGAAGTACTGCACTAGATGCCCAGAAATACAGCATCAATAAAGTCTGTGCCTTTATGGAAATTATAACCTGGGGAGGAGATAAGTAGTTAAAAAAAAAAAACATAGACACAGTCGTGTTCAGGCAGTTGTTTATATATGAGAAAGAGAGAGAGAGAGAGAACCTTTGGGTGACTTTGAATAAATATTCTCCATGTGGCCAGTTTCAAGGTAACAACATGGCATGGATTTGGAAAACCTAACTGGTTTTCTATTTGGGAGGGGTTCACACAATTGGCTCTTGCAGCACAGCACTGTGTAGGCACTGTGACAGATGGTAAACTTTGAGGGGAAATGAGTGGATTAAGAGAAGAGAATGAGGGAGAGTGTGCTGCTGTAGATTGGCGGTCAAATGGCCTTTCTGAGGAGGTGAGGTCTGAACAGAGACCTGAAGTCATGAATATTCATTAGATGAGCCCCACAGGCGGCAGGAAGCACGTGGGCAGAGGCCCTGAGTCAGGACTGTGCCTGGCCTGTTTGAGGAATGGCAAGAAGGCCAGTCTGCAGTAAGTACAGGATTTCTGGGAGCCCATAGGAGAGGAACTTGAATCCAACAGATGTGTGTGGGGTGGTGATAGTGGAGCGCAAGAATTGAGAAAGGCTACCCGGAGAAGACGTGTTTGCAGGGAATCTTAAAATATGAAGGCAAGTTAACCAGAGGTGAAGAGAGAGAGCAGCTCTGGGCAAAAGGAACAGTGTGGACAAAGGCCTTGAGGGTGGAATGGAATCCCGTGCCTGGGGTCAGGAGTATGCAGGCAGTCCATCCTGCACAGGTCAGTGACAGTCGCGTCATGAAGGGCCTTGGGAGCTATAGAAGTTTTCCACTAGGGAACAGACGCAGAGTGGCATTCGTGAAGGACATAGCTGATGGGGAGATATAGGAGGCAGAGAGACTGCTCTGTGCAAGAAAGAAAGGACCTGTGTCTAATTTAGGGCAGAGAGGAGAGGATGGACTTGGAAAGATAACCTTATGTCCCTTTAGTGACTTATACTAAGGGCCTTCACCCAGGTCAGCTTTCCTCATCTTTACAGTGACCCTGTGAGGTACATGGGATATGTGGTATGGCGGATTAGACCTGGTGGCAAATATTTGTCATTCTCCTATTTCTTTCACTTGAAACCACCTGGCCCCATGTCCCACCCATAATCAATAGGATGCAGCAGAAGTGACACAGAGGGACTGCCAAGGCTTGGTCTTGTTTCTGCCTTGATCTCCTGGCATTCTTGCTCTACGGGAAGCCAGCTGTCACATGAGAAGTCACTACCCCAAGACCACTGTGCTCTGTATCTCAGCTAGCTAAGTGGAGAGACCCATGGCCCAGGAGGTGTTCAACCAACCTCTGGCTGTTTCATTCCACCCAGCCCAGGTGCCAGGCATGTGAGCTGAAAATGTCACTTGGATATCTAGTTCCATCACACCTTCAGATGACTTTAGTCCTAGCCACCATCTGACTGCAAATGCATGAGACCCCAAGCAAGAGCCACCCAGCTGAACCCCATTTGTGTTTTGAACACAACACTAGGAGGTCATAAGTGTTGCTGCAAGCCATTAAGATTTGGTGTGGTTGATTATGCAAGAGCAGACAACCAGAGACACATGGCATTATCACCATTTTAGATGGGGAAATGAGGCTTATGAAGATCAGGAGGACTTGTCTAAAGTCACATGAATGGTAAATGGTAGGTCCAGAACTAAAACCCAGGTGTGCTGACCTTTAGAACTTCTGTTTGGACTCTTTCCTGCTCTATCATGACCATCCCCTCCCATACCCTGGGCCCAGAAAGGTCAGAGAGGGAGGCAGTTAGTCACCTGAGTCTTTCTGCCAGCCTAAAGGGGAGGTCCTTGGCGGCAAGTGTAAAAAAAAAAAAAAAAAATGTCCCTTGTAGCATCCTGATGCTCAGGAATGCTTCTCCTGCATACCCCCATATTCTCCCCCTCTCCATTCAGTTCCTGCTTTCAACCAGCTGTCCACTTGGGAATGAATAAATTCACATTTACTGAGCATTACCTGGCTAAGCCCTTTTACATGGTATTAGGTCATGCAGTCCACACAGTGTTGTCAGTAGGTGCTGCCTCACCTAATGGAAACAGGCTTAGGCAGGGAAAGGCCTTCCCCAAAGTCAGACAGCAAGAGTTTCAGAGCTTGGATTCCAATTCAGGTTTGTCTGTCCTACCATCTGCATTTATTGCACTGAAAATGGGGCTAATGTTATACACAACAGCTGAGGCTTGTTGCATAGGTTAGGGGACATGACTCTCGTGGACATGACAGACAGTGTCTGATCCACACATATATCCAGTCCATGCTAGATTCCTCTCGCTTTCTCTCCTTCCATCCCTGCTCCATCCCAGGGAAATCCATAACCTGCCAAGGGCAAGAAAAGTCCTCAAATAGAAAAATAATACTCAATATTTATTGAACTCTGTGGAGTAGGTTACGGATTATCTAATGTAACCTCATAAATACACTATGAATTAGGTGCTATTATTATCTCCACTTTACAGATGATGAGGTCAAGTCTCAGACAGGTAAGTAACTAACAGCATAAGTAACAGGTAAGTATAAACGAGATTATATTTCTGGTAAGAGATGAATTTAGGGTCCAAACTTTGGTGTGTTCATCTCCAAGTCTGTGCATTTAACCAGCAAACACTGCCTCAGCCCCTGGGCTGGGAGTCCCCACAGCAGGTACACACCTGGCAGGCTGCCTGATGGAGCAGGACTGGGCAGGCTGATTAATGAGGGGACCAACGTGGGGAAGGAATGAGGTCACATTCCAGGAGGCTGAGGCAACGCAACCGCTTCAGAGAATTTGCTCTCTTGGAAAAATACTAGCATGGTTGTTACTTGTGCCGAATAAGAGAACTAAGATACACGAAAGGGATATAAGGACTGAGCAAGGCATTTCGCCCTCGGATTCAGAGAAGCCATGAGCCATCATCCTCCAAGGACTCGCTCATGTCCTGCCCACTTCCCATTTCTAACCCCTGTCTCCAGAGGGCCAGCTGGCTTTCCCTTCAAGCTTTCACCCCTCTTATGTTTGTGGCTTCAGCACATATCATGTTGTTATTAATGAACTCATTTGTTTTACTGATCTATTTCCAGCACTGACTTTATGTCAAGCACTGTGCTAGGAGAAGTGGACATGGTATGTTTGTTAACCCTTTAGGTCTTAGACATTAAACTGGAAATGAACACTGTGATAGGTGAAATATAAAAACAAACTTCCTAGCCTAGCATGGTGGAGCATACCTGTAATCTCAGCTACTCAGGAGGCTGAGGTAGGAGAATTGCAAGTTTGAGGCCAACCTTAACAATTTAGCATTCCCTGTCTCGAAATATAATAAAAAGGACCCAGGGTGTAGCTCTCTGGTAGAAAGCTTGCCTAGTATGTATAAGGCCCTAGGTCCAATCCTTAGTACCAAAAGGAAAAAAAAAAAAACTATCTTCTTTCCCTCTTTGTGTTCCACACTTCCTCCTTCCTTCCCTTCCTTCCACAAATACCTGAATCTACTGTGTACCAGACCCAGTTTTGGTGCTAGAGATAAAGCAATATACAAGGGACATATGATCGCTGTCTTCTTGGAGCTTAAACTTCAGTGATGATTGGGGGATTTGACCCAGGACAGGAACAACTTGTGAAGAAACTTGGGGACCATATTGAAGAGTATGGACTTTTATCAGACTAGCAAGAGAGAACCAATATTGACTTTAGACAAAGGTATGGTCTGAGTAGATTTGTGTTTCAGAAAAGTCCTACACCATTAATGAGGAAACCAACGTGGGGAATGAATGAGGTAACATTCCAGCCACTGGAAAACAACATGGAAGGTGAATGGAAAGAGGTGAGACTAGAGGCAGGCAGATCAGATTGGAGGCTACTGAAGAGAAGTTATAGTGCCCCAGACCCAGCAGGGTGAGGAGAGGGAAAGAGCCCCACAACTTACTCTTAGCCAGTGACATTGGCATCCTGGATGCTTGGACAAAGCTGTTCCTCTTCAGAATAGTTTTTCAAAAATTATGGACATCTCTATTTAGTGGGTATGGAGAAAAACAAATTATTATTAAAAATTGCATTCCTCTGGCTTCATGCTAATTACATGCACTGACATTTCAAATCATTTGACATTGTCTTTTATTTTGCAACTTTTCTGTTGCTTACAGGTGGGTGGCAGATAGCCCTTGTGTGGTAAGTCCACTACCCTGCTGAAGAAGTCCATGGAGAGGGACAGTTGGCCAGCTGAATTCAGCCTTTGCCGTTTCCACCAGGGTGCCAAGCATGTAAGTGATCACAGGACAGGATCCTCAATGATAGGATAACAGTGATAGGATAACAGACCAGCCTCGCTGTCAGCGGAACACTACCGTGTAACCCCAGCTGAAGTATTTCCCAGCAGAGCCCTGCATGACTTCACAATCCATGAATTGTTACATAGAGTGAAATATTGGCATCTGCAAGCCACAGTTTGTTTGCTGTGTATCAGAAAATAAATGAACAGCCCCATTTGTTGACACTCAAGGAACATCAAAGCTGGAAAGCCTCTGCTCCATTCGGAAGCCTTGGCATGTGATCCCAGAGAGACCATCAGAGCTGAGTCTCCAACTCCCATTCTACTCCCACTGATTGCTTCTCCTTTCCAGAGGCTGTGTCAGGTAGATCTGGGGAAGCTTGAGGCAATATGTGCCCATGAAGCAGGAGGAGAGTCTCCCCAAGATTCCAGTAAAGCTCTTTCTAACCTCTTTCTCTCCTTCAATGGCTGTGAAAGGAGACAAGTGTGTCCCAATTGCCATTGGCAATTGTCATCTGAACACCAGGGAACCCAGACTTAGGAAGAGGCTGGTGCTACTGAGGGCACAGGGGAGAGATGGAAAGAATCTAGGGCCACAAAGACACAGAGGAATCACCGAATAAGTCAGCCCTGCAGACTGCCCTGCTGTTGGACAGCTGCTATGTGAACTAATTGTTTGCTCTTAACTTAAGCTAGCATGTGTGGGATTTTTGCTTGTTGCTCAGGATAACCTACTTAATGTTGTATTTCCTTTTTCTGAAAAATTGGACATTGGTGAATTCAATTTCTTTCTTGCTTATCCTGAAAACAACCTATGCTCACTTGCTGTATCTAAAACCCTAGAATGGAAAGCAGGAAAGAAATAATTTTGATCTGGTTGTCATTTAAACCATAAATTTGACTTACTACATAAAACTCATGCAATCAATGCTTCTGAATAGTAAGTGTGCTACAAATGGATATTAATAACAATAATTAAGAAGAATAACAGCTATCATTGAGGAGTTATAATACACCACACAATGCTTTAAGTGCTATATGGATTACCGCATTTAATTCCCACAATACTTCCATGCAATTACAGATATTTTAATCTTGATTTCATAGAGTAGAAGCTGAGACAAGCAAAACTGAAGTTAATTTTCCTGGGTCACATGGCAGCGAGTGGTGGGATTAGGATTTAAACCGAGAAAGTCTGACCTCAGAGCTCTGCTTCTTCGTGGCTATTCTAAACCAAGAAAATAGGAACAAAGAAAGATGGAATGCCAAAAGGGAAAATAAAAGGTCTCTTAGATTTGTTAGGAAAAGAAGACAACTGATAGATGAGGTGGATTTGGGACGAATGGATCCATCATGAGGTACAAGTAGACCCTTACATCTTGTATCCCAGGAACACCACTGAGGTTTAATAAATCAATATATTCCATTTTCATATATATATGCATAAACACAAACATATACACACATACTTACTGTGGCTGTCTACATCATTTCTATGTGGCCTTGCTTACTTTAGTTTTGTTGACTGTGGTAATATATTTGGGGGTTAAGTATGACCCTAGAGAGCAGGTCTTACAACCAAGCCCCACAGCAGATATTGTTGTTTTTTGTTTTGTTTTTTTCTATGATTAACATAGCTTCTCCCTCTGGTTTTGTCCCCTCTTAGCTCACTCTGAACTCAGTACACTGACACTTTAAGTGTGAAGTCAGTTGACTGTGGAAAGGAGTAGAGAGGCTGCAGCCCCAGAATAAGTTCATTTGAGACAAGACCTTGGTTCAAGGTCCCTCCTGTGTCACCACTCCTTCCATTTAGAGAAAAGGAGTTTCAGTCAGCCCGGTTTTGTGCCTGTGTCTAAGCATTATGGTGCCAGACATATGTGTGCTAGTTAGGCTCTTTCTTTGGAGAGGTAAAAGATTTTAGTGTTCTGGCTCAGCTTCTCCTCAGACCCCACCCTCAAAAACAGGTCCTCAGGTGAGATCCTTGGAGAATTGAGTTTGTATTCAAATCAGACCCTTGCAAGAGCTGTTCAGAATCTGAAGAATCCTTCTCTGTATTCAGTCTGCTCTGAGCATGCCTGGGCTGTGGTGATTCCTGAACTCCTGGGGTCAAGTACCCCCTGAAGTATTGCTCCTGATTGGAGACAGGGAGCAATGAGTGGAAATTCTGTTCAGCTAAAAAGTGAACTTTCCTATCAGCCTGCTGAGGAAAGTCTTCTTTTCACTTTTTCATTCACTTCTTAGAATGTGATGGGCTCTTCCAGATTATGTTAAGATCTGTCAGCAATGTTGGGTAGCTATTCTGCAAAATAAATAATGAAGATTGCAATTATCTCCCATATCAGAGGAGCTTTCCTCCAACTGATTATCTATATTGCCTTATTTCATGCTGTTCCCAAGATACTTGTCCCCATTCTCTCATTTGTGCATTAATGTATTCATTCAACACATTCATTCCACATAAAGAGACCCCATTGTTCCATGCACCACTCAGGGAATTGAAGATACAAGATAGATATAGTCCCTGCCCTCATGGAGCTTAGCAGGGAAGAAGGACCAAAGTCTTGGAGAATGGTGAGTCTATTATAATGGAAATCGTAGAGTGATATGGTGGGTGTTCTCAGCTAGGACTGGGGATCACGTGGCACTCTGAGCAGAATGAAAGTCAGGGAATACCTTCTTCAGCAAGAGAAATCTAACCCAAGACCTAAGGAAGAGCACTACCTGGCCAAGAGAAGAGGAAGAACAGTGTTTCAGGCTATGGCAGGTGTGGTCCATTGGCACTGATATCTACTCTAGCCTACTTCAAGGTTGTCTAGCCTGGAAAGCTAGTTTGTAGTACAAACTCTGGTGAGTGACCTCCACCCATCAGGTGCACTCCTGCAGGATTTGGAAGATGGGAGTGACCAAGTGGCCTTACCTCCTCCTTCTGTGGCTTTTGCTGGCCAAGAACCACTGCATGGGTGGAGGTCTGGCCTTCCTGAGGCTCCTCTTGGTTGTGGTAGCTTCCTGGTCATTATAGCCTCTAGGTTATGGTTGTTTGCTGATTTGGGTAATTTCCTGATCCTGTCAGACAGCAATTGTAGGCAGCTTCACACTCTGGCTGTCAGCTCCATGGTGGCAGAAAAGACAAAAGCCCCTTTGGTTGTGTCACATTCACAGTCTAATTGTATCAGGGAAGTGGGGCAGGTTGCTGAACAACCAAAAAAAAAAAGTGTCCAGAATGGTGTGCAAGACATGACTTACTGGGGAAAGCTTACAAGAGATCAGTGACTCCTCCAAGAAGAGTTCAGTGGTGACAGCAACAGGCTGAACGGTAGCACTTCCATCCCTCATGGTACTTCACCAGGCAGTGCCTCCTCTCCCTTACGGTATTTTGTTCAGTATCAGCTGGATGGATGAGTGACACATATTCTTTCCTCAGTTCTGTGCCAGTGGCCTCTGAAAAAGGGATTTTATATGTTGGGCTGCAGAAGCAGTGACATCAGCACATTAACTTGCTTTCTTGTAAGACCAGCATCCCAAGGAGCAACTGTCCTGGTGAACATGTAAGAAAGAAGCTTTCTACAGATAACACTAACTTCCTGTTTTAGTCAGCCTTTTCATTGTTGTGACCCAAAGACCTGACAAAAACACTTTTAAGCAGGAAAAGTTTATTTGGGGGCTCATGGTTTCAGAACTCTCGGTCCATAGATAGCCAGCTCCATTCCTCGGGGCCCTAGGTGAGACAGAACATCATGGCAGAAGAATGGGGCAGAGGAGAGCATCTGGAACATTCTATCAGGAAGCAGAGAGAGATCTCTGTTCAGCAAAGATAAAATATAAACCCCAAAGGCACCCCTCCAGAACCCACTTCCTCCAACCATACCTTACTGCCTGCCTACAGTTACCCACTCAGTTAATCCCTATTAGGGAATTAATTCACTGATTGGTTAAGACTCTTATAACCCAAACATTTCACCTCTAAACCTTCTTGCATTGTCTCATACATGAGCTTTTGGGGGACATTTCACATCTAAACAATAACATTTGCCCTAGTTCTTAGTAAGCATACAAGAAAGTCAGTGTCCTTCAAGATACTATGTATCTGTAGTAATCTGATCCTTGACAAAGGTGCCAAAAATATACATTGGAGAAAAGATAGCCTATTTAACAAAATGGTTCTCAGAAAACTGGTTATCCATAAGTAAAAGAGTAAAACCAGAACTTTATCTCTCACCCTGCACAAAAATCAACTCAAAATGGACCAAAGACCTAGGAATTAGACCAGAAACTATGCAACTCCTAGAAAAAAATGAAGGGTCAACTCTCAGTATTATAGACACAGGCAATGACTTTCTCAATAGAGCCCCTAAAGTTTAGAGAATAATGGCAAGAGTTAATAAATGGGATGGTATCAAATTAAAAAGCTTCTTCACAGCAAAGAAAACAATTCAGAATGTGAAGAAAGAACCTATTGGGAGAAAAATCTTGGATAGCTACTCGTTTGACAGAGGATTAATATCTAGAATATATAAGGAACAAAAAAAAAAAAAAACAATAACACCAAAAACCAAAACCAAATAATCAAATTAATAAATGGACAAATGAATTCAACAGGTACTTCTCAAAAGAAGAAATACAAATGCCCTCCTCCCAAAAGGAAAAAATGTTCAACATCATTAGCAATTAGGGAAATATAAATCAAAACTACAATGAGATGTCATCCCATACCAGTCAGAATGGCAGCCATCAAGAATACATATAATAATAAATGCTGGAGAGGATGTGGAGAAAAGGGAACACTTTTACACTGTTGGTGGGATTGTAAATTAGCACAGCCATTATGGAAATCAGTATGGAGTATTCCCAAAAGACTAGGAATGGAGCCACCATATGACCCACTCTTTGGTGTTTATTCTAACGAATTAAAGTCATTGTACTATAGCGATATATGCATACCCATGTGTATAACAGCACAATTCACAATAACCGGACTCTGGAACTTGTTTAGGTGTCCATCAATGGATGAATGGATAAAGAAAATGTGGTAGATATACACAGTGGAGTTTTACTCAGCCATAAAGAAGAATGCAATTATGTCATTTGCAGGAAAAAGGATAGAACTTGAGAACATTATGTTAAGCAAAATAAGCCAAACTCAGAAGGTCAGGAATTGTGTCTCTCTCTCATATGTGAAAGCTAGAGAAGAAAAAGGAAAATAAAGTTGAAGAAATCTCATGAAAATTGAAGGGAGATGAGGAAACAGGCCAGGGCAAGGGAGGAGGGTAGAAAAATGGGAAATACTAGGGAATGATATTGGCCAAATTTTATTTTTATATTGTGTGAATGTATGAAAAGTGATTAATCCCACCATATGTACAACTATAATGCACCAATAAAAATGTGGACAAAAAAAGATAATATGTATCTGGACATTTTGGACCAGGTTTTCTCTCATCATTCCCTTACTTTGGCTAGGTTTTGGGGAACACATAAGGGGCATTCAGGGTGTTTTACTCTCCCTTTTTTTTCAGTTGTAGATGAACACAATATCTTTATTTTATTTATTTATTTTTATGTGGTGTTGAAATCAAACCCAATGCTTCACACATACTAGGCAAGTGCTCTACCACTGAGCCACAACCCCAGCCCCTCTTCCTTTTCTCTGTAAAGATGACATGGGTGGTTAGAACTGTCTGCAGCTCTGAAGCCATTTAATATGTTGTAAGAAATAAATCCCTTTCTGCTTAATACAAGTAAGAGTGGATTTTGATTTCTGCAACTGACAACTTACAGATAACAGGTGAATGTCCACTAGGAAAAAAACTGGTAGCATTCCAAGAATGTCCATCGTGGCAAGTGTAATGCCACTCTAAGCAAGAGGAACTGGCTAGGCAAGAAAGGGCTAGATTATGAAGTGCCTTATGAGTCAGCCTGGAAATCTCTACTGAAAGGGCAACTGAAAGGTTTCAATCAGGTTAACCCCAGGACCAGATCCATCATTTTCAGACACAGTGTCTAATAGGTGGAGAGTAGATGAAAAGCCAGGATTGGACACAAAGGAACAGCAGGTAGTACCTATAGTGTTAGTCCTGGATTTAAATACATCACATAACCATACTCAATTTCACGCTGAAATACTTTTAGTTAAAACGAAGACATTCTTAATTTTTTGTATATAAATTAAATTTTTGTTTCTCTCTTTCTATTTTATTCCAAATAGTGTGACAGTGTGCAATATTTATTGACTACCTTGTTGTCCTTCAGTGGATGATTGCAGCCCTGTAATGAGATCCTCTCCACAAAGTCTGCCTTCTCCTGTCTCCTTTTCTTCCTTACCCTCCCTTTCTCCCTGTGTACCCTCATTACAGTAGAGGTTTCCTTTCCTCCTCCTTTTGTCCATAGAGAGAGAATGTCTCTTTATTTATTTATTTTTATTTTTTTAGTTTTCGGTGGACACAACATCTTTGTTTGTATGTGGTGCTGAGGATCGAACCTGGGCCGCACGCATGCCAGGCGAGCGTGCTACCGCTTGAGCCACATCTCCAGCCCAGAGAGAATGTCTCTTGAGCTATAATTGGCTCCAGGGTTCTCTGCAACTATTTTTCCTCTGGTGGCTCCCCTACATTCCACCCAAATGTTTTTTTGAAAACAGTCCTTTCGTTAACTCTTCTCAAATTAACCTAATTTGAATTGTGCCATCTGTTTCCTGCTGGGACTCCCAGGAATGTATGAGATCATTTTTCTTGTAGAATTTTCCTGCATTCTGTATTGGGCCAATTGTCTCATTTCCCTCTCCTCCATACTTCCTGTCAGTTGGTAGTAGGACCTAGAGGCTTGCTGAGATTAGGATTTTAGTATCTTGTTGGGGCAAGGGAATGGGAGGAAGACAGGATGGTTTCTAAGTGACCTCGATGTATTTCCTAGAGCATCTCATTAGGAGCCAGATGCTGTCTGGTTGTCTGACCTTTAGTGGTATTAAGGTTGATTTCTGGGTAAGGTGTTTCAGCCTTACTGATCCATCATCAAGTTCTCCATCAAGTTCTCATGTGATTTTATTTTTCAGTGTCACCGATGCTTGTTAACTAGATGCGTTATTTCATTAGGGAGTTGCAAAATGGTAATTTTCTTTTCAACCCTTCTGTTTGCACTTATTATCTAGGATTCTTCAATAAAGGAGAACTTCCCCTAATCATCCAAAGGCTTCTTTTAAGACTTCTTCTCCGTTTTCTGCAGTTTCGTTACAATGTAACTGGAGTAGGAGTCCCATTCTTGGACATCAGAAGGATTTTCTTCTATTGTCTCATCACATATATGCTGTCATTATCATGTATTTCTATTCTACATATTATTGTTATTTTATTTTCATATTTCATTTCAACGTTTACTATACCATATTACTCATAAATTTATCTCTTTCCTCTTCATTCTTTCATCTCTGACTTCCAACCTGAGTTCAGACTGTTCTTGACAATTTCCAGCCCTAAATTTTCTGACTATAGAAGCAGATTCTCTTTTCCCATGGAAGGCAAGAAAGTATCTGTCCAGGCCCTAAGACCCCAGTTGTCTTTATTCTTTTATTTATCTCTTTAGGAGATTTATCCAAGTTACCCTAAATGGGATTTTCTTCATTCTATGTCTACAACAGCCACAGCGCTCAGAACATCCAGGCTGACAATTCCTGGATAAGCAAACTATTAAGCACTCTCCTGGGTGCCTAGGTGCTCAGGAAGTACTCCGTCTGTTTACTCTGTTAGGATATTCTTTTGTTCAACCTGTCTCTCACATCTTAGTTTCAGATATGAACTTTCACACTCTTGGGCCCTTGCATCAGTTTGGACTGGATTAACTACTAGTAACAAAACAATCCAGCTATACTTTACAATTAGAAATTACACACACACTCACACAGAAGTTTATAGTTGCTAGGTCCATGACTCAAAAACATCAGGGCCAAGGACTCCACCATTTTTTTTTTTTGGCACCTGCTTCATGGTTGTAAGATGGGTAGTGTCACTCCAGTCACCACATCTACATTCCAGACAAGTGATAGAAGGGAAAAAAAGAGTAAGTGGCCGCACTTACATCAGATATGTGAGCCTGCCCTAGAATCCCCATTAGACTTTTGCTTACATTTCATTAATCACAAATGTCAAATTGTTGCCTTGATCTGAATGTGAAGCTAGGTATGGGTGTCTTATTAATGCATTGTGTATCTTAAACAAAAACTATAGTTCTGCTAGGGAAACCTTGACTTTGGGTTGACAGCAGCATCTGTCCTTTCCCTACTGTTTCTGGGCCTGGAACACCCCTTCCTCCTCACCATCTACTGAGATCTTATTCAACTTTTAAAATCCTAATGGAATGTCACCTCTTCCAAGAAGTCTTCCCAACTTATCCCAGTAGAAATTTTCTTGTAATGCTTCAGATTAATAAGCAATCTCTTGGGTGCCTAGTAAATGCCACATACTACTAAGATGCCATGAATAGAAAGAAGTTAAGCTGGAATTGCTGCCCTGAGAGGGCTCAGTTTACTTGTGGTGTCTGAAAAACAGATTCAAGTCATTGCTTATTGGTTAGAAAGTTTCTGTTTGAGATAATGAAACAGTTCAGGTAATAAATGGTGGAGACGGTTGCTATAGTTTGTGGTAATGAAAAAGTTTTGGAAATAGAAGGGGATGACAGTTTGAATGCAATTAATACCACTGAATTTTGTGTTTTAAAATTGCATGCTTTATTAAATTGACAGATTCTGTTCTACAGACACACACTCACACACACACACACACACCTTACTAAAATGTCAACAACAAATTCAAAGACAGAAGGAGGGACAGGGTATGTTAGGATGCACAAAAGAGTCATCTAAATTGCCTAGGTTTGGGATCCTGGCTCTGCCACCATTATCTGGACCTACTGGAAAGCAGACACAGAATCATAGTTAGGACCAAGATATTACGAGGAGTGAACTTGTAAAAAGAAGAGAGAAGAAGCAGGATTGGGCAGAAAAAGGAGAGACTGCACAGCAGATAAAGTCTATCAGCCTAGGAACAAGCCACCAGAGGAGTCCCATTCTGGGTGGAAGTGCCTCAGCTTTCCTTCTACCATCTGTCCCACCGCAGCTGGGGCTGAACTGGAAGGAGCTAAGGTTTACCAGAGAGTACACAGCTCCCACCTCCTCACCACAGGACAAGAGATCCCTTCTTGAAGGACCATGAATGTAGCCCATTTCTTCCACAGCTGCTATTAGCTGTCTGACCTTGTGGCATTTGAACTTTCTGTGCTTCTGTTTTCTATCTTGCAAAATAAATACAACAACACTAGCAATTTCATCCAGTTATTGGGACAATTCCATGAACTAATGAATGAAGAGTGCTTAGAGTAGTGCCTGGTTGATAGTGGGTGCCCACTGTGTCAATTATCAATAATGCCTTATTAATA
>NW_026000082.1:7846546-7879699 GCF_001458135.2 Marmota marmota marmota | reverse complement strand
GAGATATATATATATATATATATATATATATATATATATATATATATATATATTGTACATCATGAAAAAACACAAACAAATTACAAATGATGTGATATAATACATGTAATTGAAGCACTGATTTTTCAATTGATCATCTTAATTTCCTTCTTGGACTTATAGTTTTGGAGAAGAGAGGATAGCAACTGGTGGTGGTTAAGGTGGTGACAGTGAATCTAGTAAGATATGAACAGATTCAAAATGCATTTTAGAATTTTAGGAGTTGAGTGAAGTGGCTATGGAGACAGAGGAAAGGCATGCTGACTCCTTAGGTCTTGTATACTCAGCTGTGTGGATGGTGCTGTCCTATGCTGAGGAAGACCAGAAATGAGAGAGCCAATCAAGACTCCACTAAGCCTGGGATATCCATGATGTGGTGGGGAAGCCAAAGAGGCAGCTGGACATGAGAGCTCAGAGGTGAGACAGAGTGTTTAAGTCCATGGGAATGGCCATCATCATTGGAGAGAGAATAGAATCAGAGTCCTCCTCCCTCGAGCAAGCTTTGGTTCTACCTCCAAGTCTTCCCAGCCCTCTTCTTCATGCCCAGTTTCACTGCGCCTGCTCAGTTATCATCAGTTCTCCCTGGATGATGACACCAGCCTCTTAGATTGGTTTCCATCCTCTTTTCTTCCTTCCTCTGTCCTATAATACTCCTCTGTACTTCTAATCCATCCCCCAAAGTGCCCAAAAATCATTTTTCCAAAAACCTAATCTGATTACACCAATTTAATATTTAACCTCCTTAAAGTTCTTCATTTGCTTCCACTGCACTCAGGATAAATTCCAGCTTTATCAGCCAAGTTGAGCTCTTCCTCACCCAGGTCTTTTGAATGAAGCCTTACAGCTTGCCTTTCTGGCCCATTCCAACATGATCTCTACTGTGCATTTCACAGTCCAGTCATACCAAACTATTTGCAAGTCCTCTGGTCCCCCTTACTCTCTCAGGCCCTGCTACCTCATTGGCTTCAAGGATGCCTTGCATGCAGAGGAAAAATCCAGACTCCTAAGCATGTCTCTGTCTGAACTGGCTCAGACAACACTCCAACCTCATTTCCCACCTCTCTTTCTTCCCTCGGTTCCACATTAGCCATTGGTCTCCTGAATGTGCCTTTTCTCTTTTATTTCCCTTTCTTTTTGAAGACTATTTTAGAGCAGTTTGGGGTTCACAGCAAAATGGAGAAGAAGGTTCAGGGATTTCCCAAATACTTTCCTGACCTTCACACGCATCACCTCCCCCATTGTGAACATTGCCCACCAAATTGTACATTTGTTACAAATGATGAATCTACATTGACCTATCATCATTACCCAAAGTCCATAATTGAAATTAGGGTTCCCTCTCTGTGTTGCATGTCCCAAGGGTCTGGACAAATGTGTAATGGCCCGTATCTACCATATGGTATCACAGAGTGTCTTCACTGCCCTCAGAATCCTCTGTGCTCCAACCTCTTGGCTGTTTCTTGAACTTGAAGGAAATTCTAGCCTTAGCACTCTTGCACTTGCTGTTCTCTTTGTCTTGAATCTTGTTCTCTAGATGGTCCCAGGGCTTAGGCTGTTATTTCAAATGGATCTTCACTTCCATCTTCGCCCTCTGTGCAAGAGATGCTCTGACCTTTTTCTCACCTCCTCCTATTGCCTCCCTTTGTCTTCTTACTCTATTTTTTTGTCATTGCATTTTCCCCTGATATTATATTGCATGTTTATCTGTCACTTCTTTATTGCTGGAATATAAATGCCACAAAGGCAGAGATCTCAGCTGTGTTGTTAACTGCTGTGTCCCCACTGCTTGGACCAGTTGCTGTACTTAATAAGTATCCTTCAGTAATAGTTAAATAAATACGTGAACACAGCAATGAACACCACCATTCCTGACAGTCAGTCCTATTCCATCTGGTTGACTCCTACTCATTCTAGAGACTCAGGTGGCATCAACCCCTCCAGTAGGTCCCTCAGGCCTGTCCACCCAGGCAGGGTTGAGGGCCCTTTGCTTTTCTTCTGGCCTCTCGCAGCTACCTAGGCTTGTCTCTACTATATCACCTCTTACCTTGCACTGGGATAGCAGGAAAAGCCTCCTACCTCAACTTCTAGGATTCTTGAAGTTGATAGAATCTTTCAAGATTCTATTTTATCTATCTCTCAGTGCCTGGAAGAAAGTAAGTGCCCAGTAAATAATTGTGAAATGAATATGTGAAAGCATTATAATAATGTAAAATTTGCACACAACTCTGATGTGCAAAATACCTTAAATTTCTTTGGCAATATCTGACTGTCTGTTCTTATATCCTCATTCCTACTAATAGGAGGAAATAATCCTTCAACTTTCCACTTAAAGGCAATGTACTTTGTTCTGGATTCTATCTAATTCAATCATATTGAGGTTATGGTTTGATTCAAACTTGAGCCTTGTATCAATACATTTTCTCTCCTCATTTTAAAGACTTTTCCTTTCCTTCTTTCCCAAGATGATGTCAGGGAGCAGGAGTGAGTTTCTGCTTCTCCATGGTCATGGGAATGGTAGAAAGGAGAGTTCAGATGGGGGAGGAACTCAAGTCTGAGTTTGCTCAGTTCTCAGTGTACTCCAAAGGGTTAGCAGGGTTGGCTTGGTCCTTTGGTACCCTGAGTGGATGTATATTGAGGAGTTCATAATTCCTGAAGTCCTCTTGATATCCTCCAGCCATCTGTGACCTCTGATCCTGAAGACTTCATCCCTGTTTTACCCTCTAATTGTGAAGTCCCTACTCTGTGTCTTCTATTTCCCCAACCCTGGACCTTCTAGAAATGTTGTTTCTGTACCCCAAGTTAGTGTGCAGCTTCTCTGACATAACCCTCAAGCACTTTCATGTTGTTATGAATATGAATGTGATGAATCTAGACTTTGGAATTTTCTAGAGCTGGACCCTGAGAAGCAAAAAGCAGACTATTTTGCACTGTTGTCCCCAATCCTTGCTCACAGAATAGCTCCTGCTTCAATGATGACACCCTTTACTTGGACTCTGTACATTTTTGTCCCTACTGTCTCAAATCCTAGTGGCAAAAGAGATTTCTGATACCCATTTCTGCTTGTAAAGATGTCCCTTTATTTCTTATCTTCCCTTTTATTTGCATTTTATAGCTTTCTATGTTCCTCACTTTTCTTTCTTGGGCAATAAGCATTATGACATAACCACATGATATGGGGATGCTGAAGATTTAAGAGAAAGGAAACTACACCGTAGATGTTCTATTCCTATGATGGATGGATGAATATTAGATGACTTGTCTCATATCAGCAGGTTCTTGCATAGAGAATCCAGGACTCCAAGCCAAGATCTTCTAACCACTCTTTCCGTTTTGCCTTTTGAATTGAAAATCCAGTTCCTCAACTTCCCAATTTACCCAAATGCAATTTGCCCTTTTGGAAAGCTTTCTCAGAAGGTAATTATATACCTCAAGAACTCTGAACTGTTTGGACTCATTTTCCAAAGTGTGCAGAGCAGTAATTTGTCCATGGGTTTCCCAGTGCCTGTTCTCTGTAGAGCCAGCTAATTAAAGGTCAGATTGCAATTTGGAAAATGACAAGACAGCAGGTTGGTCATATTTTCACTACGAAATTCTATTTTAAGTTCCCTACACTTTTGCCCAAATGGCCTGGGAGAAGAATTTCATTTCATGGCTTTTAAATTTTTGTTGCTGTTGTTTTGTTTCTTGGTACTTAATCCCTTCTCCCCTGAAATCTATGCTTGAACCCAAGTGCCCAAGCAAGACTCAGATGTCCACTTGGCATTTTAAATTAACATTTCCAAAAAGGATTCCTGATTTCCAATTCCCTCCAAGCTCCTCCCTTCATCTTCTCCAGACAGTTTTTCAAGTCTTAGAATCACCCATGACTTTTCTCCTAGCTCACTTTCACTCCAGCAGCAAATTCCATCACTTGTGTTTTTGCAATATCTTCATTACATGATTTTCACAATGATTCCACAGCTGCCACCTGCTTCCAAACCACCATGGTCTTTGCCTGGACTATGTCAAGAGCTCCTTGCTGGGGGCTGGGGATGTGGCTCAAGCGGTAGAGCGCTCTCCTGGCATGCATGCGGCCCGGGTTTGATCCTCAGCACCACATACAAACAAAGATGTTGTGTCCGCTGAAAACTATAAAATAAATATTAAAAAAAACTGTCTCTCTCTCTCTCTCTCTTTTTAAAAAAAAGAGCTCCTTGCTGGGATCTCTACTCCCACTTTTACTCCCTATATGCCTCTGTGTGTGTGTGTGTGTGTGTGTGTGTGTGTGTGCGTGTTTTCAGTTATTCTAACCCATATAAAAAGTGGCTTAAACGAGACCAGAGTTTATTTTTCACTTATGTGGCAACCTGCGTGGAAGCAATCCAGGGCTTGTGTGTCAGACTCCCTGCTATTGTGTCCCCACCCTCTTTAGGGTATTTCCCTTGCTCACATGACCCAGATTGCTCATCACCATGTCTGTGTTCTGTCCAGTGGGAAGAAAGATATGGAGAAGGGGAGGGAACACTTCTTAACTGTCTGACCCACCAATGGTGCCCCAAACTTCCATTTATCTGTCTTGGTCAGTATTTAGGCAGACAGCCTCACTTGGCTGTTGGGGAGGCTGGGATATGTGACCTTGTTCTGGGGAGTCAGGAGTCCAGCTAAACCCACATCTCTGCCACTGCACAAAGGAATTGAATGGACATGGGGCTTTCTGCCACGGACAAACTCATTACTGTCTGTTTCTGCAGTGGACAAAATGGATATTACAAGCAGATATCAAGGCATGTCTCTCAGAAATGGCACCATGGCATTCAAATATGTGCTTAGTGCCCCACTTAATAAATCCCAAGTCATGAGAATCAAGCCTGGAGTCAGTCTCTGCTCCCTGGATGAGACCTCAGAGAATACTCAGCAAAAGAGCTTTCAAAATTCTCTCTCTCTCATTCCCCACCCCCATACGCTTGGAGAAAGTCTCATGAAGAAGGCTACTATGTAAAATGGATGAAAATTCAGCTGCTCTGTTTGGATCTGTTTCTCTTTCCTACCTGAACCTGACTTGGTGCAGATTCTGAGTAATACTCCCAGAACTCTTAGGATCGCAGTTTATAAACAACTGATCGAGCAGAGCATTTTCATTTTCCTGAGAAGGAAACCGAGGCTCAGGGAACGGCAGTTGCTTCTTTTTTTTATTTTTTATTTTTTTTATTTTTTATTGTGGGTTGTTCAAAACATTACAAATTTCTTGACATATCATATTCGACACTTTGATTCAAGTGGNTATTTTGAATCCTTATACTCCAATAAATTAGAAGATAGTGAAGGCATAGATAAATTTCTTAAGTCATATGATCTGCCCAGATTGAGTCAGGAGGATATAGACAACCTAAACAGACCAATATCAATTGAGGCAGTTGCTTCTTACTGAACCGCTCTCTCAGTGAAGCACAGAGCTAAGTGTCGCGCCCCTCCTCCCAGTCAGCTCTGGGACTCAGGCAGCCTCAGCCCTTTACCTTGGGCATGACAGTACCAGCTTTGGACCCAGGCTGCCAACATCCAAAATCCACCTCTCTCCTCCCACCCAGACCCATCTGAGGTGGAATGGGCCACCTGCAAAGTGGGGGAAAGGACTCCCTCACCCTTTCTCTCTACTCCTTCACTGCCCAAATCCCACTCACTTCCTCCCATTGCCTGTTTTGTTTGCTTAGTTCCTTTATCTTCACTTCTCTGAAATGCAAGATCATACTCGCCTTTCAGGTTTGTTGAGAGGGGTAGTGGCTCTCCCCTGTTCTCAGAAGCAATTAGGTAGGCCTCTCCCACAGTAACCCTCAGAAACCCCGCCCTACCCCAGCTCAGGGTTGCTGTGTTCTCTACCATCGTGGCACCCAAGTGTTACCCCTAAGTCAGGGACCCTAGTGTCCCTTCCAGTCTTAGCCTGGGGTCAGGCACTGGAGAGCAGCCTCACTGGGCCAAAACAAACACCCAGAGAGGAACCAGCCCTTCAAAGGAACAAGATAAACCTCCTTCCGCTTCTTTCCTGAGACTCTTGAGAGGTCACGTCATGGAATCTTTCTGTCTTGTTCTGCCGTGAGGAAGCATGTCTGCTTGTCTCCTGTCAGTCATTTCTTTTCCCTGATGGAGTTATTATGATTTCCCCTTGGCAGGTGACAAAGGCAGACCCACTTGTCAGAATCCTACAGCTGACAAGTGACAAGATTCAAACCCAGACCTTGGAGATGCTATCTGTGTCCTAGAAATCCTTTTGCTGGAGGATACAAACATGCTCCCTGTGGAGTGGCAGTGTTTGTGCATTTTTTACATATTTTACCTGAGGCAGGAATGATAGAGTCTGGAGGCAAGGGGCAAATGGTTGAAAGCTAAGGTTTCAAGGGACAAATCCCTGGGTTAAATCCCAGGTGAGAGCTATGTGAGATCAGCCTATAAAAAAGAATAAAACCCACAACCTACTCCGTAAGATTGTTGTGGGGATTAATGTGCTTATCCCCATGTCTACCATATCATAAGCACCTAACTAAATCTCAACTATAATTATTAATAATACAACTGAATTCAGACTCTACCACTTCCTCAGTTTGTAATCTTGGATAAGTGACTTAGCCATTACGAACCTTGGCTTCCTTTTCCATAAAATTCGAATGACCCTCCTTCTCTCTGCTTCGGTGTAAAGATGAAATAGTCTGACACAGGGAAAAGGGTCTAGCACATGCTGGGCACAATGGAGTCGATAATGGGGGAACATTTCTTGCCAATGCCTGGTGTTTCCTTCCTGTGAAAGAACCAAATTAGTGTTGCACTCAGGGCGCCCCTCCCCTGACTCTGGCCTTTGAAAAGGTGGGGTAATTTCTCTTAGGTAACATAGGGGGAATAATTGGGCATGCTCTATTCAACTCTGCCCATCTTCCTCTTGAAAGCAAGCCTGCCCACAAATAATATAGGATCCACTGTTCTTCTTCCCTGGGTGATTCTCCCCTCCCCTGGGTGGGCATCTGCCTAATGATATGGTTCCCTGCAGACTCATTCAGCCCTCAAACTAAGCTGCATCTTCCAACATGGTATCTCTTAGTAGTCAAGGTGACTTTTGGCTTCTGTCTTTACTTTGGACTTATTTCTCAAATTGTTCAGAAGCGTTATTTTTTAGAAATTATACTTGGAAGGGCCCTATAAGGAAAGTGTTCATTTTAGCTGGTCTTCTATTTAGTTTTCACTGCGATGCACTATGTACCAAGAACTGAGCTGGAGCATGAGATAGAATTGAGACAACACCTGCTGCTCAGGTGTTTTCAATGGCTGTGGGTCAGACAGGTATGCAAACAGACTATAATGTGCAAAGGACTATGGGAGAGACTGTAGCATGTTAATAGAGCACACAGGAGGTCACTTAGCTCAACCTGGAGAATGCAGACAGACTGACTGGTGGTGAGATTAAACTGAATATAAAAGATGAGTACACATGTCTGCAAAAACATATAGTGCAACATCACTGTTCAGCATCCTCAGGTGCGCAATGTCTCTTTCCTGCTAGACTGTGAGCAGAAACGCAGAAAGCACACCTGCCTGCTGACCACTTTTTGCCTGTGTCTGATCCATATTAGGCACTCATCTGTTTATGCACTAAATAAATAGATGAGTAAATGAATAAATAAACAGGATAAAATGCAATTAGAAATAGGATATGGGATGGGGGAGGGAAGCAAAGAAAGGAAACTGGAAAGAGATGGGAGTGGGTGCTGCCAGTCTGGACTGATGGAGGCCCTGGCCCCTCCTGGCAGTGCCTAAGAGGCAAGGAAGGTGCTTTCAGGGATAATATTGACAGGAATGGGCTGAGACCTTTCCAAGCAGAGGAAAGAGGAGGGGAGGATGAACAGGCATCAGAAGAGATCATGACATGCCAATGTGGGGTGGGGCTGGAGACTTGACTTAATCTCCAAAGGGGACAGGAGTGCCCCCAGGAGGCATCTCTGAATGACCCCTTGACCACAGGGCATGATAGTGAAGCAAGAAAAAAGATCAGACAGTTAGTGTACAGAGATGAATCTGCATGGGTTGGGAAGATGGAAGGTGAATAGAGAAGGTGGATGCTGGTTCTGAGGGAAATGGAATGTTAATACCTTCAGGACACATCCTCCCCTCCCTCGGCCAAAGTCACCTGCTTCAGGGATTTTGGAATGTTAATACCTTCCAGACATTTTTCCCTCCCCTAACCCACAACAAAAAGTCACCTGCCTCGGGAAGATTGTCCCTCTTAGCAGCGAATTATTGAGTATTACCTGGGTGGCTCCCCCAGAATTGTCCCTTTCCTGCCTTTTTACCATATTTTTGGTATAAAGGGAGGGGACATGAAATGTAAGAAACCTGGAAATTAAAAAAAGGACAAGGTTCACCCCCATCCCATGGACACCCATCTCTGGGCCCCTTTCTCTGCAGAGAAGTCTGTGTTAAATTTCTTTAAATAAAACTTGTTTTCACATTTCCCGGGTGTTCAATCTTCACATCTGGTGGTAACAATAGGACCCCTACTCACCCTTATCCAGCCTTTAGAGGTGGAGAGCTTTGCACCTGGTACAAGATCAAAGTTAAAATTAAATAGGATTTTTTTTAATGTTTTTGTGCATGTTTGAAAATTTCCATTAAATTACCTTTAAAATGAAAAATAAGTCTTTCAGAAAAATAATGAAAGAAAATTGAGTTTTAAGGAACAATTAAACTGTACTATTAACGAAAAGTTGTTGAAAATTAAGTAATCCTGCCAGATGCCATTAAGGGACCCGCTACTCAGCAGAAGGGCATCAACACAGCGTAGCTTGGAAGCAACTCTTAGAAACAATAAAACCATATCATGTTTAAACTCAACTATTTGAGATTTCCCTATAAGCCAGTTACAAATTGAATTTATACCAGTAGGGAAATAAAAAAGCAAAAAAAAAAAAAAAAAAAAAAAAAGCACGGGAAATAGAAATACAAAATAACATATCAGACAGAAGTCCAAATACTTCAGTATTCACCAGAAAATTCATTGATTTAAGTCCCCTACTGAAAGACACAGTACACTACAGTGAACATCTCACTTTCTCAGGAGGCTTTCTTTCTGGCTCTGCCCGGCCTCCCCGGGTTTCCTCTCATCTCCCCAGTTCCCACTTCTCAGTCTGCTCTGGATCCCTCCCCCTGCCAGTTCTCTAAGGAGGGCTCAATCTGCTCACATCTTGCCCCATCTCATCTATACCCTCTGTATGGTTTGGACGTGGTTTGAGTGTGTCTTGCATGGTGTTGAAATTTAATCCCCATCATGAGACATCAAGAGGGTGTAAACTTCATCTGACTATGGTTTAGAGGTGAGATCTTTGGGATGTAATTAGACTAGATAAGATCTTTGGGGTGGGTCCCTTCTGAATGAATCCTGGTGACTTTATAAGAAGAGGGAGCAAGGAAACACACACACACACACACACACACACACACACACACTGTCTTCTGTGGGATGCCCTACACCACCCTGGGACTCTGCCAGCAAGGAGACCATCACCACCTGTGGCCCCTGGACCATTCACGTTCAGAACCATGAACCAAAATAGCAAATCTATTTTCTCTGTAACTCACTCAGTCTATGTTATTGTGTTATTAGTACCAGAAAAATGGACCGGCATACCATATCCATCCCCACAGCTTTAAATAACATCTGATAACACCAAATTCCTCTCTCCAGCGGTCAGCTCTTCTTAGAGCTTCAGAGTTACTTATCTAGTATCTTACTTGATATCTGCCCTTAGGTATCTGGCCAGCCCATCAAAATTGGTGGAAACAGAGCTCTTGAAATTCTTCACCTTGTCCCCGTTCTTCTTCCTGTGTCCCCAACCAGTAGATGGCACCACCATTGTTTTTCCTTTTTATCGCTCAGGCCAAAAGCTGCGTGTCCAACCTTAATATCTCTTTTTCTTACATGATCTTGACTCAGACCTGCTCTTTAAACTCACCTTCTGTTTTCACCCACCCACCCCCTTGCTTTGACCATTGCAGTCGCATTGGTCTTCTTTTGCTATTCGTACGATACTCCAAGCTTCTGTACACCCCAGGACCTTTGCATGTATGTTTTCCTCTTGGTTAGAATGATGTTCTACCCAATCTTCACATGGCCATACCCTCACTTCTTTCTACTAAAAAAGTCCTCATCAGAGGGCTCTTGCCTGACTTCCCTAAATAAAATAGAGATTTCCCCTATACCACTATGTATGTCTTTACCCAATTTTATTTCTCTTAATATTTCCAGTACCTCAAATTATATGTGACATTCATTTATTATCCAGTGTTTCAGTCTTCTGAAACACTGGATAATAAATGAATTCACGCACTAGGTCGGTCTAGGAGGGATGGAAAAGGGAGCAACGTACGTTTCACAAATAATGCAGAGATATAGTCTTAGTCATAGCCACATCCCCAGTCACTAGAATAATGCCTGGCACGTAGAAGGTACTTCATTAGCTGATTCTCAGAACAAATAGAGGAACAAATTCACAAAAGAAAGCAGGCAGACCTGTTAGAAGCTGGGGAAATAGTCCAGGTGAGAATAAAGAGAGGCTGAAGTAGGTGTGATGGTTAATTTTTCTTTGTCAACTCGGCTGGGCCAGAGTGCCCAGAGATTTGGTCACACATTATTCTGGATATTTCTGAGAGAGAATTTTTAATGAGATTTACGTCAGTAGACTTTGAGGAAAGCAGATGACCTCTATTACTGGAGTAGTCCTCATCCAATCAATGGAAAGCCTGAAGAGAATGAACCTGACCTCCCCCAAGCAAGAGGGAATTCTGCCAGCAGACACCTTTTGGACTTGAATAGCAGCTCTTCTCTGGGTCCCAGCATGCTGACCCACCCTGCAGATTTGGGACTTGCCACATAATCATGTGAGTCAGTTAATTCCCTAAATCCCTCTTCATCTGTCTATCTATCTATCTATCTATCTATCTATCTATCATCTACATACACATCCTACTGGTTCCATTTCCCTGGAGAACTCACGTGATTCACGTGATTCACTAGGTCAGTCTAGGAGGAATGGAGAAAGGAGGAAAGATATGACCTGGGAGGAAGCCTCAAGTCAAGGTATCTGCACGAGAGACTGGGTGCTTGTTGGTTCTACACACCAAAACCCAAACCAGGTGTCCCCGAGCAGCTGTCTTGCAGGCAGGTGGATTCTTTCATGTGCCTGTTTATACCTTCATCTGTGCCCACCACCTGTTCCACATACACAGTACCTGAGAGTCAGGGAGACGAAAGGATTTTCACAGATTACAGAGCACATTGTTTCAGTTTGAGAGTTTATTTTTATTTTCATTATGTCTCTGCTAGGGAAACCGGTTCTCTTGATATTGTCCTAGCTCAAAATAATTGAGGATGTTTGCAAATGATTTAGCATGGGAAGAGCAGAAGAAACTTCCCAGAGGTCCCCCCGGTTCCTGGTTGTGGCCTTTCCTCGTTACTTTCCACAGACTCAGCCCGTGTCATGCAGCGGAAGGGAGGAAAGCCAATAAGGATCTCTTGTAGGAAAATTTCCTCCTCCCACGGGCATTGGTGCTCCTGCCTGGGCTCAGTTTCTCCCCAGCAGGAAATGGGCTGGTGAGGCTCTGGGTGTGTTATGATGGTATCTAAGTAATGATGGCCCTGAACTTTGGAAAACCAAAAGGCTCAGTGAATTATTATCATTAGTCCTTCTTTAGAAGTGCAAAGAAAGGGATAAGGGATCCTATCTCACTCGAGAAGAGAGGGCTGCTCCAACTAGATTGTCAAGAGATGATGAGGTAAACCCTACACAGGAGAGGTCTTCCCTTTCTCCCTCCCTCCCCACCTCCTTCTTTCCTTCCTGGTACTAGGGACTGAACTCAGGGGCACTTTACTACATGAACTACATCCTCATCCCTTTTTATTTTATTTTATTTTTATTTTATTTTTTAAATTTCTGAAACAGGGTCTCACTAAATTGCTGAGGCTGGCCTCAAACTTTTGGTTCTCCTGTCTTGGCTTCTTGTTTATTTGTTATCCCTGCAATAACAAGTATGCACCACCACACCCCGCTAAAGAGTAATCTTTAACAAGTGAAAAATTCTCATGTTTTTCCAATATGTAGCTTATGAAGTGTTTTAAAATATATTGTGGGCTGGAACCTCACAGCTACTCTTTGAAGAAGATATTTTTATTGCTCCAAATTTACAGGAAAAGAAACTAAGGATAAAGATAATAAATGACTTTCCCAACTCCTTCTCATCCTGAGAAATTTACAGAGAAGAATTGGAACCCATCTCTTTTGGGTTATATTCTTGGACACTTTTCTCCAAACATCAGAACTGGGCCAACTACGTAGGAATGCATCACTTGTGGAGTGTTTTTTAAAAAAAGAAAAAAAAAAAAAAAAAAAGCAGGTTTCAGTCTCCACCTCCAAAAGATTCCGATTAATAGGTGTCGAAGCCCTAAAATCTATGTATTTATAAGACACTAAAAAAGTCTCCAGTGCAGCCAGGGTATTAACTAAGCCCTTGCCATGCTTAGTAAACTATGTTGGATATAAGAATAATAGCAAGGAATGAAATACTAGGGAATGAAATGGACATAGTTTTTACCCTTATGGAAGCTTTACTCTCTCAGGTAAGATGAGTATGCACAATGACCAGAAAAATAAACAAATATTTAAAAATTATTAAGTATGGGGAAGGAGAAAAAGAGGCCAGTAATGATCTGATTTGGATAGGGGCAATAGGGAAAATGACATTGAAGAAGGTTGAAAGGGTGAGACTGGCTGACTGGGCACAGGCGTTGGCAGAGAGACAAGTGCGTGGGTACAGCTACTGTCGGGAGAATTTGCTGTCTTTTGGAAGCTGAAAGGAGGCCTACGGCACTGGAGACAGCTGAGCAAAGAGGATGAGACAAGGCCATTATGATGGGGGAGACCAGAGGATCCAGGACCTGAGGACCACGGTAAGAGATTAAGACTTTAAGTACAGTGGAATGCCAATCAAGGATTTCCTGTAGGAAAATTTCAATCAGATTTGCATTTTAAAATGATGTGGATGAAGAGTCATGAAGGGAAGAGATGCAAAGGGGGATTCAGGGGACTTCTGAAAGTGATTGTAGTGGAAGTAAAAGTGAGAGATGGCGATGCTTTAGACCGGTGTGGTTATTTAGAAGCTAGTGAGAACTGGATAGATTTAGGAAGTATTTTGATGGGAGTATAAATATGGGTTGAGGAATAAGGAAGGGAGGTATGAGAAATTATCCTGGGTTTCAGTTGTTAGTAATCAGAAAATCCAAATGAATTGAGAACAATTTGAACTGGGTCAATGTGGAAAAGAAATTTATTTAGGGATATAGAAAGATTGATGGGTTACTTTTTGTCTTACCAAGTTTGAAAAAGTATTTAAACATTTAGGTAGATGTGTAAGAACTTGGCTAGAGATAAACTTTTTTTGAATTTTCAGCATAGACATGGCACTCATAGCCATAGACGTGGTGAGATCCCTTGGGAAGAGATGGCGAATCAATAATAGGGGAGCTGTGATAGAATTCTGAGGAGTGGGCCAACACAGAAGGCCAACACTCACCTGGGTTCTGTTGATTTTCTTCTTCTTCCTTTCTCCCCACCCTTTTTTTTTTTTTTTTTTTTTTTTTTTTTTGTGGTGCTACAGATTGAACCCAGGGTCTTGTGCCTGCTAGGCAAATACTCTACCATTGAGCTACATCCCCAGCCTTTTATATTACTTAGAGACAGGGTTTCACCGAGTTGCCCATGCTGGTCTCCAACTTGTGATCCTCTTGCCTCAGCCTCCAAGTAGCTGGGAATGCAGGTGTGTACCACCACACCTGGATCTGTCATTACTTTTTCTCTCTTTTTTTTTCTTTCAATTAAGAAAATCGGTTTTATAGTCCACAGGCCTTTATTTATTTATTTATTTACATTTATTATGCAATGAACTCATAGAGAATAGTTTCCAGCAGCTCAGGATCCTTTCCATTTGTTCTCACAAAATGTGGTTCTCTGGGTGGAGCTGGCTGGCACTTCAGCTGAACCCAGGGATCTTTCTCTTTGGCTTCCTTCTTTTTCTGATCATTTTCCTTCACACATTTCAGGAAGCTGTCTCGGCTCTTAGAGTGCTTCATGTGCTCAATACACACATTAGTAATCAGAATCTTGCCCTTAACTTGCTTATTCACCACAATGCCAACTGCATGCTGGGTAACATTGTAGACTCTCCCGGTTTTGCCATGATAATGTGTGTGGGGCATTCCTTTCTAAACAGTATCCATTCCCTTAATGTCTACAATGTCACCCTTCTTGTAGATTCACATCTAAGTGGCCAAAGGAACAACCCCGTGTTTTCTAAAAGGCCTAGAGAACATATTTGGGGTTCCTCCCCTCTTTGCCTTTGTGTTTATCATCTTGGTGAATTACTGGAAGATGGCAGTTCTGGCCGTGAGGCATTACTTCTGGATCTATAAGAGGTCAGGATAGAGAAAACCATGATAGCACTCATCACCCTATAGGTAAGTGTTTGTTCATTGTTCATTTGACTATAAGGTATTAAAGGGTGAAGGATGGGACCATAGTTCATTTTAAAATTTTAATTTCTCCCTTATATTCTTTCCATGTTTAGAGTGAAAATTTTCTCTCTCAAGTAAGAAGAAAATAATAGTAAACATTCATTGTAGAAGAGTAGGTCAGGCACTGTGGCAGCCCAGCTTCTCTGCCACCTAACAAATGCCCACATAATTGAAGACAAGCAGTGACTTGCAGGCTGGTCCCTTGTTCTTATAAAGTGGTTGTGTTAGTCTGATCCTCCAAGAATCAGATTCCAAGGTAAAGCTGAACAGATCAGCTCATCAATCCTGAAAGCCCCAACACTTAGCACACTAGGCACCTCAACGAACTATGTACTCTGCTAAGAGCTTTACAATCGTCATATCACTCAATAGACCAAAAGTATACTATCTTTTTTTTACAGAAGAGGAAACTTATACTCAGAGAAGTTACATTATTTTATTTATTTAGTTTTGTACTACTGGGGATTGCACCTGGGGTGCTCTACCACTGAGCTACATCCCCAGACCTTTTAAATTTTTGTTTTTATTTTGAGGCAGGGTCTTGCTAAATTCCCCAGCTTGGACTTGAACTTGTGATTGCCTCAGCCTTCCTGATAGCTGAGAATACAGATATGCATCACCACACTGGACATTAAGAATCAAAGTCCTGCAAATCAATTTTTGGCAATTCTCTGTGTCTTTGTTGTCTTTTGTGGAACAGAAATTTTGCATTTGATAGTGTCCATTTTACCAGTCTGTGTTATGATTTATGTATTATGCCTTATTTAAGTAATCTTTCCATACTTTGATGTCATAAAGATATAATCTTGTATTGTCTTCAAAATTTTTTAAAGATCTTTTTCTTTAGCCTTTCTGAAATTTATTCTTGCAAATGAGGTGAAGCAAGGAATTAATTTTATTTATTTACTTGTGTGTGTGTGTGTGTGTGTGTGTATGTAGGAAGCTGTCCCAAGACCATGTATTAAAGGTTTTTTCTTTCCCCTTATTTTTGCTATATCTGATATTCATCTGTACAATAACCACATATGAAGAACCAGCTGAGTATTGGTCAAACACTTTTAATGGGGAAAGTTTTGAAATGCAGAAGGCTAAGAGGATCCAGGCAGAGTTGGTGAGCCCCAAAAGATGTTAATATAAAATAGCTATTAAAATTTTGTGATATATCTTAGATCCATTTTGTAGCAATATAATATGTAAATAAAAAAGCAATCTTTATTTTCAGGCTCAAGTTAGGTAGTCCCAATTCTAGGAAGTCCTCTAAGAGCTCCCTAAGCTGTGTTATGTCTTCTTTTTTCTTTTTTCCTCTTTCAGTGCTCTTTTTTTTTTCTTTAGAAATTTCTACATAATGTTGGCCACATCACATCATTGCCTGTTTACCTATTTTCCCCAACAATAACAAAAAATCTTGAATACAGTAAACCTGCCTTATTTATTTCAGATCCTTGGACAGGGCCTTTTCCAGTCCACAGTTGCTAAATAAATTAATATGTACCCCTTTGGTTGTACCTGTTTAACTTCAGAGGTGTGAAGTTCATTACTAGGAAGAAAGCAATCTTGCTATTGACCAACTGCAAACTCATATGGAATCCAGGAGATAATATAAAAAGAAAACTTATACACAAGCATCCCAAGTGCCTTTTTAAAAAATGGACTCCAACAGCAAAACTAAGGGGCAAATCTAAGCCATAGACTATTCTACCCAGGAGAAAACCAAAGACAATCCCCATATGGCAGGCATTCAGAGCAAGAAGCCGTATTCCTGGAAGTGTCCCAGGTGGAAACTAAGAGGAGATGATGAGATAAATAAAGAAGAGTATTAGAAAAGACTAATGAAAGGACAGGTAGATGGCATGTGATGAAGAGTCAAAAAATTCCACTTATGCAGTTGTTACACTATGAACCCTAATTTCCAATTAAACAGGAGTAATGATATGGGGTCGGTGGAGGGAGAGGAGGGTGCTGTAAGAATGCTAAATGCTTAGATCACCATAGAAAGACAACAGATGATGTGTAGCTAATAAAATAGGAAATAGTAAAATGAGCATAGTGTTTAGAAACACGTAGGTGACTATTTAACTGAAGCTGCATTTGCAATCAAGGAATGGAGATGGACAGCTGTGTTTCATTATAAGCCTCCTGGTACTTTTTTTTTTTCCTTTTAAAAACTATGTGCATGTATTAGTTTGATGGAAAAGTTTCAAAACTAAGTGAGCCACTGATTTACAAGAGTTTTAGGTGAATCGACTGCCACCGGCCTGTGTGGAGAGCTGTCTGATGCTAGAGTGTGCATTTGGGGCCAGGGAAACTGTTCTTCTGACTCCTTGCTCCTTCTGGAGAGAGAGAGAAGGAATGTCAAGTACCCGCCCAGACAGTGACACGCGTGAATGTGTGTCTGAAGCTCCTGTCCAATCTCACAATAACTCTTCCAGGTGAGTATTATTATCCCCGTTTTACAGATGAAAAACAGGTTCAGAGACAATACCTGCCCAAGTTGTTCCACTAACTGGAACTAGTAAGTGATAGAGCAATGATTTGAACTCAAGGCTGCTAACACCCAAAAAAGCAAGTCTGAATAGAAAATTATAATATAATATATTATTATATTATATATAATATATAAAATTATAATATAATTATAATATAATTACAGTAAATTATATATATGTTTATATATACTGTAAATGTACAGTAAAATAGTAGATATTTATGTTTATAGTAAATATATATATTATATATTTATATAGTATATGCAAATATACTGTTTAGCTATTTATATGTATATGTATACTATATAATTGTAAATATTATATTTATATTTATTATATATATTACATATGTTATAATTTTAGAATAAATCTGAAGTCCCAAATTTGTTTTCTACACTGCCATACAATCACCCTCTTCCGTCTGTAATCCCTGTCTATGTTCATCTTCTCACATCTGAGCAAGACTAGTTCCAGCCCCGCGTCTGCTCCTGCATCCACACTTAATGCTCCAGAGTTATGTCCTTCCATCCATCTTTCTGTAGAGATACAAACACATCTTTTCAAAAGCAAATGGCATCGTAGGATGCATCTTGAATTCTTTGTTTTTTGCCTCATATGTTTTGTCTCTCCATGTCAGTTCCGGTTGTTCAATACAATTTCCCCCATACCCAACCTGTACTTTTCCACAGTATAAATTGACTTCATTCATTTAATCTCTTGCATATTTCTACATGGTCATTTATCAGCATTTTAGCATTTTGATCCTCATAGCAATATTTTTAGTAAAGTGATTACTTTGGCAAATACCAAAGCATTAACTGACTAAGCGTCCATTCTTACAAGACAGAGAATGGACGCTTAGTCAGTTAATGCTTTGGTATTTGCCAATAACCCTACCAGACAGGATTGATAGGGATTTTCAATTATGCAGATAGGACACTCAAGACTCCAAAAAAAATGCTCCTCACTGGGCAGTGCCCTTGGCCACAGGGAGTGCCTCTATCACTCCTAGCAATAGCCAGGGGCCTGTGCCAGGTGGATACAGGGACAGGGATATAAGCCCCTGTTCCTTTCTACTTTGATATGAGCAACTCTTAAGGGTCCTCTCAACTGCAGAGCTCACTCTGGGATTGGCTGAGAGCTCAGTTACAATCATATTATTGTTGGGCTTCTTCCTCTGACCAATCCTGCTGTCCTTGCCCCAGACAGTGCTTTCCAGTAAACTTTCTAGGTGCACTTTCAGGTTCAGAGTGTGTCCCCAGGGAACCCAATCTAAGACAGTACTGTTCTGGAATCCTGTTCCATATGTTCTTCATATAGTGCTCTTTCCCACCTTTGTGCATAGCACTTACCAATCCCTAATATATATTTATGTGTTTACTCATTATCTGTCTTCTTCTGTCCCCAGAATATGTGCTCTATGGAAACAGGGACTTTGCCTTGTTCTCTTTAACACCTAAACCAGGTTTGACAATAATTAAAAATAAAACACTATTAGAGTAGGGGGTGGTAGCAGTTGCCTGTTATCCCAGCTACTTGGGAGGCTGAGGCAGGAGGATCATAAATGTGAGGCCAGCCTGGGCAACTTAGGGAGACCCTAACTCAAAATTTTAAAATAAACCAAAAAAGGGGCTGGGGACATAGCTCAGTGATAGAGTGCGTGTCTAGTATCTACCAGGCCCTGAGTTCAATCCTCAGTGCTTAAAAAAATAAACAAAAAACATTGTTTAAAGAATTGAATCAATGTCTCTGGGAACTGTGAAGGCAGACCAGAGAAGGGGATAGGACCAAGCCCCTTGGTGGCACAGATGGAGTGTGTCATCACTGAAGATGGAGTGAGGAAGTCCTAGTTCAACCCCATTTCTGGGTATTGCTTTGGACAAGTGTCTTAACCCATCTTAGCCTCAGTTTCTTCATCCATAAAATAAGGCAAATCATCAGACCTACTTTGCAGGGATTTCAGAATAAGTGAATGAGATGCTGGGAGGCTTCCAGTGCTGGTCACAGCTCCCTCTGGCCAAGGGCAATGCCCAGGGAGGAGCACTTTTGGAGTCTTGAGTGTTGTTTTTGCATATTGGACACTTCCTGTGCTACTCTATTCTAAGGCTTTAAAATAGAAGCTAACCCATAAGCTCTCAAAACTCTTAAATGATTATTATAATTCTGAACAGGCTGCTACAAAAAAGTAATTACAAAAATCACAACTCTAAATTATTTTTCTAGACCATTGGGTTAAAATACTGGGGAAAATATAATTAGACAATGACTATCTCGCCAACCTGCTGCTGGAATATTTTCCCTAATTACAATGTAGATTTCATTAGCTGGTTCTGCAACATTCAGTCCAGGATACAAAAAAACTCCACTGGACAAATTATCTCCTGTACTCAATGGACAGAGCCTTTCATCTGAGCAACTGGAGCTCTCAGGGCATGTCATCATCATCTGTAGCAACCTTCAATAGTAGGTGTCATTTGGGAAACCAAGGAGGTTGGAGAACAGATTTTAAAGCTTGGTGAGACAAAATTAAGAATCCAGGAAGTAGGCTTGTCTTTGAGTCATTCCATCTGTCGGCTATGCCATTTTGAACAGGTCTTTTATCCAACCATCCATCTATCCAATCAACCACCATTCCTTATTTATGGAGACTTACTATGTGACAGATGCTGACCTAGATCCTAGAGATAGAGATGAGCCACTTCAGTCAAGAAGCTCGCCCTCTAGTGGAAAAGAGGGAAAACAGCAATTCCATATTTAAGCGGTAACCCTGGCATTAAGTCCAATGTGTTGCAGGAGTTAGTCCTGTGCTGGGAAAGAAGTCCAGGGAAACGTGCTGCCCTTCATACTGACCCTGTCAGGAGGAAAGAGAAGGAATGAAAGTCCAGGCAGCTCCCAAAACACGTGGGTAGAGATGAAGTCAGGAGGGCCACATGTTTTTCCTTTTCATGCTTTATGTTGGTTTTGTTGTTTAAAGTCACTCCCAAAACAGTGTTGGAGTACTGCCTGTTATTTCTGAGTGCAACAGCGGATGTGTTATATGGAGAAAACAGGCATGTTAAGAAAATTTCGTGAAGGCATATTCGCTGTGAGTTCTTTGTTAATAAATCATCCATATAGATTAAACAAGGTGTCTTTAAACAGAAAGACACATAAGAAGATGTTATATGTATCATTGGAAATGATGTGACCAGAGGCTTACAGGAACCTGTATTTCTCCTAAGAGCAATTTCCCATATTCCCTAATTCAGTATTCACAGAAACTCATATGGAATATGAGTACTGTGAATAATAGAATCAATAGTATCTCTTATCCTACACAACTTGGAAACAAAGTCCCTGTCCCCAATTTCTTCCTTTAGAGAGAAACTCATATGTGAAGCTGCATACAACTGGGCAGTGATATTTCCCCAGGTTCCCTGAAGGTTCAAATGAGCCTAGACACATGCACCTCTTGCTTGTTTTGCATCTGGGCTTCAATGTCATTTTCCTACACCTCCACTGGGCTGTCTTGTCCCCTTTGTGCTAGACAAGGCTCATAAGGTTATGAACAAGTCCTAAGACATGACCCTGGGGAGTCTGGGCTCCTAGGATTGCCAGCCCACTCCCACTCTCTACTTTCCTCCATGCTCCAAGTGGGTTGGAAGGATGGCTTCTCACCCTATGCTTGGAAGGATATTCTCCTTCCACTCTGTCAGCCCCGTTTGCCTTAGAAGCATGTGGATGATTTTACCTGAGAATCCTTTCATGGGTGGTCACCTCGTTTCATGGATTTCTTCAACCCTCCTTCCCCCTTTTGCCTCCAGAAATCTGAGCACCAGTGTGGTCTCTCTTCCCTTACATTACATGAGTGCTGTGTTCCTTCACTCTTACCTGGTGGGTCCCAGTTTTATAGAGTGTATTTTCTTTTATGAAGGCAAGCTGTGGTATCCTCCTCTTGTCATTTCTTGACCAGTTTTAATAAGTGGAAAGAAGTTGGGACTGTATCTGATTAAACTTAGGTTAGAGGATTTTGTAAAGAGTAGGCATTAACCACCTTTGGTTCCAGGGGCACTCAGGTTCATTTCCTGGGTCTTGCATGCTTAATCAGTGCTCACTGTGCCAGAATGCCAGTAACCTCAATGTTTATTCTATTTTTTAAAAGAAACAGTCTAAGTTGCTGAGGCTAGCCCTGAACTGTGGGGCTCAAATTATCCTCCTGCCTCAGCATGCTTAGCAACTGGGACCACAGGTGCATTCTACTATGCCCATGCTAATAATCTCAGTTTTTGAAAACAGCTATCCCTAGTTTTTGGAAGAATTAATTCCTTATGATTAGCCTGAAGAAGAGGCTTTCTTAATGAAAGTTAAAAAAAAAAACTACTTAATTCTAACATCAATTGTTTACCACTCAACCTGTCAACAAGAACTAATCTAGATTTCTCCCTACTTACCACCATCAAGAAGGTTGTGATGGATTCATAAAATGACTTTCCTTGATCCCATTTCCAGCAACTAGCAGGAAAAGGCAGGAAAAGGGACAGCCTTCTGGTGTACTTCCCATAAATCCCTGTTGTCCTGATGATTGAGACTAGAGGCCGAGGAACATTTCAATGCTTATGGAAAAACAAGTAATTAAGAAAATCCAATAACTATTCCTGATTTTAAAAAGAGTCTTATAGAACCAGAAATAGAAGGAAACTTTCTTAACTTAATAAAAGTATCTACTAATAAGCCCCTACAATAAACACCACACTATATAGTGAGAAGTTAAGACCAATCTTTGTGAAAACAAGGTCATTTATCATCACTTCTTTTTTTTTTCACCCCATATTTTATTAAAGGCCCTAGTCAGGATGGTACTATAAAAAAAAAAGCAGCATGGAGATTATTCAAGACTAGAAAATAGAACCACCATATTGACCTAGCCATCCCACTCCTTGGTCTTTATCCAAAGGAACTAAAATCAGTATCCCATAGTGATATAGGCACATGTGTTTATAACAGTGCAATTCACCATGGCCAAGTGATGGAACCAGTCCAGGTGCCTGTCAACAGATAAAGAAAATTTTAAAAATGGTAAATAGGTAAAAGAAAGACCAATAGAGTAGAGGAAGGAGAACAGGGTAAGGGAGGAGGGGAGGGAAAGAGAGAGTACTTGGGACTGAAATGGAAAAAAATTATATTCCAAACATGTATTATTATGTCAAAATGAATCCCACTATTATGTATAACTATAATGCTCTCATAGAACCATTAAAAAGAAAAAGAAGTAAGAAATAAAAGATAAAGTGTCTCTTTGAAGGTATGATTTTCTCAAACTCAAGAAAAATCTACAAATTATTGGAATTAAAAGGAGAACTGATCAATGTTAATATTACAAGATCCATATATTAATGTCAACTGTATCTCTACACTAACTTCATTTGATAATAATTTTTAAAAGAAGGTCAAAATTTGAAGTAAAGAATACATCTAACAAGTATAAAATTCTTATGAATAAAAGTATAAAGTCTAATTGTAAGATATTAACAAAGTTGATACAAAAACTGATATAATAAAGATAGGGACATATGCAGTGTTCAAGAGTAAGAAGACACTATTCTAAAGATATGAATTTTCTCTAAAAAAAAAAAGGTTCGTAGATTCAATCAAATTCCACAAAGCTGATGTTGGTTGTTGTTTTGGTAAAATTTGTCAAACTGATTCTAAAATTAACTTGGTGTACTAGAGCCCATACTTAGCAAAGATAATTTGGGGGTGGGGAGTGGGGAAGAAGGACTTGCTGTATCATCTAAAGGACTTAATATGAAGCTTTAGAAAGTAATGTTGTAAGGAATAGGTGGGCTAATGGAACAGAATGGTGAGTCCCAAATGGCCAAGCATAATAGCATAATAGATGGGTTGATACACAATAGAGGTGGCATTAGAAACCAGTGGGAAAATGATGGGCATTCAATAAATGGGATGGGACAATTAGGTATGAGGAAAATATCTACATGAAAATAACTTTGTCAAAAACATTAGAATATATTTTATGTTCTTATGGTAGGAAATAGGATCTTCCTATCTAAAAACCATAAGTTATAAAATAATAATAAAAATATTTTCAATGATCTGAAGAATTAAAATTTATATAGGTTGAGCATCCCTTATCTGAAATGCTTAGGACCAGAAGTATTTCAGATTTTTTATTTTTTGAGGAAGATTTTGGAATATTTTTGAACGTATAATGTAATGTCTTGGGGTTGGGACCCATGTCTAGACACGAAATGTGTATTTGTGCTTCTTATACACCTGGTACACAAAACCTGAACATAATTTTATATAATATTTTTAGTGTGCCTGTGTTTTGACTGTGACCTCTCATTTAAGGTCAGGTCTGAAATTTCCCACTTGTGACATGGTGTTGGGGCTCAAAAAGTTTCAGATTTTGGAGCATTTCTGTTTTCTGAATTTTGGATTAGGAATGCTCAGCTTTTAAATACGTAAAAGTTTAAGTAAATTAACAGAGAAACAATCCAGAGGCAGATAATTTTGCAATGCATGTGACCAACCCAAGGTCTCCATCTTGAACATAAAGAACTCCTGCAAATCGGTAAGAAAAACCAAAGCCCTATTTTAAAAATAGGCAAGAGGGCTCAGGATGTGACTCAGTTGTAGAGCATTTGCTTAGCATGCATAAAGCTGTGGGCTCAATTTCCAGTACCACACACATGCACACCAAAAAAAAAGGCAAGATAAATGAATAAGCAATTCCCAGGTGAGGCCTATGCCTCCACCCTCCACAAATATAAAAATTTGCTCAAGCTTATAGTCACCAAAGTATTTGCATCTCAAACACTGAAATACCATTTCCCTGTCTTTGCACTGGCAAATATATAAAAGCCTGACAATACCAACTGGCACTCACAAGAGGCTTGATGGATAGTACAACTCTGAAGAGAAATTTTGTAATCTCTATAAACTTGGAATTGCATAACCTTTAACTCAGAGTAGTTCCACCTCCAGGGATACGTCTCAAAGAAACTCACATGTGTTCACAGAGAGATATTAGAAAATATAAATAGCAGCACTGTTTATAACATCAAAAACATTGGAAATGGCCTCTATGCCCCTTAAAGGAGAATAAAAACTAATTGTGTAATGTTTATATGACAGTATGCTATTCAGATGGATGAACCAAACAACTGACACATATCACTATGAAAAAATAATAAATCATTAATAGGAGAGTGTTATAGCTCAGGTTCCCCAGATACTCTGAGACTGGCATGAAGAGCTCAAAGGAACAATATGTTTGAGGGCTGAGGAAGACAGGATTGACAGGACACAAGAAAAGCTCAACAGAAGCCACAGCCCGTCTCATGAGCCTCTCTGGGCTGATGTGGCTCTGCTGAGTTGTCCTTCTTGAGATAAGGGCTAAAGCCACTTGGATCTCTTATTTTAGCAGTCAGTGGGCACAGGCTGCCCCCAGGAAAGTGGCATAACCTTGGCAAGGCAACTTCTTTGTGCAGAGGGCAAATTCCAGTGTAAAACTTCAGCCCCCTGGGGGAGATTGGAGCTTCCATCCTGAAGGATAATCTGACCCTGCACGTATCCACCACAGAAAGAGAACTAGGCAATGCTTTAAGGAGAAGACAGATTACTAAGCATCTTAAAATAGGGGCTTTTCAGGTCAGCCAGGGGAGAAAGGCTCTTTTGACAGAGGATACTGTGTGTATGATGGGTCACTCTACCAAAAAGCACTTAGATGACCCGCAACAGTTGAATGTTTTAAACTTATTGTCTTAAAAGAGCTCTTCGAAAATTGTTCATTTGAATTGCAGATATTTTCTCTCAACCCATTGCTTGTATTTTTATTTTGCTTTATGAAATTTTAGCTTTATAATGGTAAATGTGTCAATTTTTTTTCTTGCAACTTCTGATGTTTGTGCCTTGCTTAAAAGCAATCATTAAAAGAATGAATGTTTTAATATTCACTTGCAACATCAGGCTCAACTTCATGGTAAGCTCTCTTTGTTCAGACCATCACTATTTTCATGTGATCTAAGACACTAGTCCCTTCCCAGGGTACTGAAATCATGGATGACTTTTCCCTTTAGATGGCTTACTTTTTATAGAGGTTAAGCCTTCTGCTTAGTAGACCTTCGTACATACCTGCCTACAATGCAGTGTGCCTCCGTTATTTCAACCTGTACTCCAGTTGCTCCTTCTAATTGGAATGGTGGAAAACTAACAATTTTGCTTTTCATACTATCAATTCCACATACTAATTAGGTTCTATCCCTTAGATGTTCCTTCAGGATATCTGTTAGGTGGGAGTGAGAGGAAGCCTTCTTTCTGCCTCTCTTGGGAAGTTTTTTGCTGGCAAGTGGGACTGTGAAACTGTGTGTTCCGTATTACTAACTCCCAGAGTCCATTCATGGGTAATGAGGGATGCTTCCTGATCTCTGGATGGTCACAGCCACAGCTTCCCAAGGTTTAGAGGAATCAGAAGGAGTAGTATTCATTGCAAAGGGGTAAATCCTTAATTCCAGCAGGCGTTAATGGTGAGCTCAGAGGTTCTTGTCTCTCTGGATGGTCATTAAGAATAACCTGCTGATCATTCTTGACAACCTCAATCAGAATCAAGACCTTTCTGTATTCCCAATGTTTTTGTGTCTAATTTTCTGTATCAATCCCTTCCTACATGAAATACCTATAGTGGTTTCTGTTTCCCACGTGGAAACTTTATGATAGGATATCTAAATAAGAATACTAACATCACTAATAAAGATAGTAACAATGATAAAAGCAGTAATAGTGACAATTAACATTTACTGAGTGTTCTGTCCTAGGCACTATTCTAAATGTTTTTGCAAGCTTAGTCCTTACACAACCTTCAAGTTAGTTATGACTGGTAACTTCATTTCCACATGAAGAAACTGAGACACAGAAAGTTTTCCCAAGGTCACACACCTAGGCAGTAGAGGAGGTATATTAAACTTGGGCCATACGGACATATATACCACAGAATAACAATGTCTAGGAAGATGTCTTTCTTCTCTATCTCCTCTGTTTCTCCCATCAGACCCAGGAGTTCACAGCCCCTCACTATCTTTAGCATTCTAAAAATACTTTATTAGCTACTCATAAAGAACTAGTCAGATCTGACCATAAAATGGACAATCCCATTATTATGATTCACACTCAATCTCTTCTCCATATGTACTGCAAAATCTGGTCAGCAAGCTCTAGGTAGGGCCTTCCCTATGTCAAGTCTAAATTGGGCAACAGGAAAATTTGTCTATTGACATTAGCAATAAATCATCAGGCTTTAAGTGTTCTAGAAAGATTTCAGAAAGGCAAGACCTAGGCTTAATCTTGGGTGAATCTGGAATAGTTGTCTAAGGAGAATGATGTTTCATTCTCTTGCTCCTGAGTTATCACCACATTATCTTCGGGGTGTGGGGAGACACTATTGACTATCTTAACTGACTCTGTTGATCACCAATGTTCTGGGTAAAGCAGGGCTTTGGTTCTGGGTGGGTGGTATCCAGAGAAACTCAAAAGGGCCTATCAGAAGGAACTGGCAGCAGCAATAGGGAGTTTGGGATTCTGGCTGGGATTTCAATCCCTAGTGGAGGGACCAGGGACAGAGGACAACAGGTGGACTTAGCAGTGTCTGAGGAGGCAAGAGCAGAAATGGTGCCTTATCCATGGGATGATTATGAGGGCTGGGGTGCGAATCAGAGAGGAATCTGGGACTGGGCCGACAATGCTAACCCTTCCAGAGGCTGATATGTCCTATGTCTTCCTCCTTCCCCAATAAACTCAAAACTGTTCCCCAAATTATAGGAAAGGGAAGAACCTGGGGAGGGAGGACAGCAGGAGGTGTCATATGGCTCCAGCTTTCAAGGCCAGGGATACCTGGGGTATTAGGCTAGGCCTGTAGTGTCACTGCATACCAGCTTGGTCACTCTGGAGACTCAGGCTACCCAGGGATCCAGAAACCAGGCCTAACTTGTAGGTGGGAGATTGGGAGGTTTCAGAGACAATCAGAGCCAGCTGTGGGGGTCAAGCACCTCAAGGTGCCTTCCTGCTACACTCCCTCTTTCCCTTCCTCCCCTTTCTCTGTTTCCTTCCTTTTTTCTAAGATATAATCCAACACCATCAAAGTCACCATATTAAAGTATATTTTTTAGTGTGCTCAGTGGTTTTCAGTGTATTTGCAGGGTTGTACAACCATCACCATCACCACCACCTAATTCCAGAACATTTTCATCACCCCAAAAGGAAACTCCATATCCATTAGCCACACCCCCACTCCATCTTCCTGCCCCAGGTCCTGGCTACCATTAATCTACTTTCTATTTCTGTGGATTTGCCTACTGTGGATATTTCATGTAAACAAAATCATACCTATGGGCCTTTCACTTCTGGCTTCTTCACTGAGCACTGTGCCTTCAACTTTATCTGTTTTGTCACGTGAGTCAGGATTTCACTGCTTTTTGTGGCTGAACAGTATTCCATTGTATGGATACACTGTGCTTTATTTATTTTATTTATCCATTTATCAGTTGATAGCCAATTGGGTTGTGATATATGCTTTTTTTACTTATGTATGATTTTCTTTAATTTAACTAGAGATGTCTGGTTAAATTACTGTCTAAGCAGTTCTGCCTTAGAGGACTCTCTTCCATTTTGGGATTTGATGATAGCTGTTGATTGCCTGAATCTCTTTTCACAAGAAACACAAATATACCCATCTTTAAAATGGCATTTGACTCCCTCGAGGATCTTACCCCACTTCTGTGGCTCCTTACACACAGTACGTACCACCTCACGGAAATCTTTATTTCTTGGCACTACTGCTGCTCTGCTGGACCTTTGGCCTAGTATGCTTTCTTTCCCCACCTCTGCTTGTCCAAATCCTGTTATCCATTTTATTGAGATTCCATTTTTTTTCTAAAAATCCAGGGCTCCCAGTGTATGGTCCTGCCTGTCTGCAAGACCAAAAGAAAGTGCATGCTCCAGGCAAGACTCCCAGCTGGACTCCGATCAGGAGGTGGGGCTGCTGTATTCCTAAACCAGAGTCATGGCAGATTTCTTTTCTTTTCCTTATGCAGCAATAAAAAAGGCCCCCATTCTTTCAAAGCCTTGTTTTTATGTTGTTATTTTATTGTTCTCCCTCCTAAGGAGGAAGGGAAACTCCCTTCTGGGTCCTTGGATGGCTGATTCCCCCTTGCTGAAGGTAGAGAAGCCCTGGATGAAAAGAAAGTGCAGTTCATATGGTTTTGTCCAAGTGGAGAAAGGTCTGGGCTGCTCTCCTTGCCCTGCTCAACCAGGTCTGATGCTCTTTCTAATCCTCATTTGCCCCTGATAAACACTACCTGCCCCAGCAACACAGAGCCCACTTTATATTTGTCCCAAATCAAGTCACCTACGCACCTGTGCTATATTAAAAGGGATACTATCTCACTGCCGGTTTTTTTGTTTTTTGTTTTTTTTTCATTTTGAATCATTTTCTCCATCTACAGATGCTGTGGAACAGAACACAAGATGATGATGGAAATGCTTGAGCAGCTCTCCCTGTAATCTCATCTGCAGTGATAAAAATACTCAGGCTGTACCATGTTGTAAAGCAAACGAAGCCTCATAATTACCCATATTATGTTGCACTTTTGATTAGCAAATACAATTATGTATACAGTTTATAATCTCACCTGCCTTTGTGTTTTTGAGGAAATTGTAAGAGAATAGGTCTTCTGGTGCAAACTGCCCTTGCTAATCAGTTGATGCAAGCCTCCTGAGCTGTCATTGCACTTAAACAAATGAAGACAGGCTGCTTCTTGGAGGGGCTTGTTAGCTAGCTTTCTGTCACTGTGACAAAATACCTGAGATAATCAACAAGAGGAAGAATTTATTTTGGCTCTCACAGTTCCAAAGGTTCCAATCCATGATCACATGGCCCTGCAGCTTTGAGTCTGTAGTGAGGCAGAACATTCATTGTGGGAGCACATGGTAAAGTGAGGTGTTCACCAAATGGCAGTCAGGAAGCCCCAGGGACTGAACTTCCTTCCACCAGGTCCAACCTCTTAATGATCCCACCACCTCCAAATAATGCCATGGGCTGGTGACCAAGCCTTTAACACATGGTCTTTGGGGGACATTCAAGATCCAAATGATAGTAGGTGTTCAACTCCCACCCAGACTCTGGGCCTCATTTTTCAGAACAAATGGTTCTGTCTCAATTCTTATCTTCTCCTTATATAGTAGTACCTTCTCAACCATGTTCCAAGATCCTGCTGAATGCCTGAAAATAAGTATAGTACTGAACCCTATATATGCTGTTTTTATTTATATATACATACCTATGATAAAGTTTATAAAAAAGGCACAGAGATTAATAGTAATTAATAACAGATAAAAAATAATAAAACAAAAATGTTATAATGATTTACTATAAAAAAAGTTATTTAAACAGGAATTAATTGTGGAAATTTCTATTTAATATTTTTGGATCACAGAAAGAGAAACTGCAACTAAGAGAGAAAACAAGAAAATCTGATATCTGAATGTTACAGAACCCATTCCCCATCAAAAGGAAGGATCTGCCTTCCATTCTTCTTTTATTTCTCCCAATTATTTATTTATTCATCAAACTGCTATCAAGTGCCTTCTAAATTTATGGTAGACGTTATTTTAGGATCTGGAGTTACAAAGTTTAAAAAGGTTTGGCTCAGTTGAGTGAGGCAGCAGAAAAGTAAAGAGACAAATTAAAAACCAAAATATGACTTAGGCCACTAGAGAGGTAAGCACTGGGTATTAGAGGAGCCCAGCCCAAAGGCCCTTCACGGGGAATAAGAGTAAGAGAACAGGAAGGCTTTTTGTGGAAATGACATTTGAGTTGAATTTTGGAAGTTGCATAGAAAGATAAAAATGGTGTGACCAGGGAGATGTCTTGAGTATGGGAAGAGGAGCTGGAAAGCCTGCGGGAACTGCACATTTGGGTTGGCAAATGACTCAGAATGACTGGAGCTAAGAGCCCAAGGTATGTGTGCTTTGGAAGGCAGAGGGGGAGTGGCAAGAGCTGAGACTAGAGGGAGGAAAGGGCACATGTAAGGGTCTTCTATACTTCCATGTTGCATGTGATTCAGAAAACTCAGCAAGCCACATTTTAAGCAGAGAAGCTGACACAGATCTGTGCTTCATTAAAAAAAAAAAAAATCCACCTTGGCTGCAGTGTAGATGACATGGAGGTCAGGAGATGAATTATTTTTGAAAATGGAAGATGTTCTCCTTATCTGAATCCACTTCCCCTAGGCTTGGTCATAATAGGCAAGATAACAAACCATTTGGAGCAAAATTTTCATCCACAGATGAATTTCTTCTATTGTCAACATAAGAGACAAATCATCCCATGGTTTCAGCTTACATTGGGGTGAAACATGGCACAGGATTTATAATCACAGGATTTCTTTGGTTGTTCGGGGAAGGCAGGGATTGCTATGAGGTGGAACCCAGGAGCCCTTAATAGGGAATGTGGAGACCCCAACTTTACAACCTAGACTTGACTAGGTCTGTGGCTTGGATGAGTTACTTCTCATCTCTGGGTATCATTTCTTCCATCAAAAAAACAAAACAAAAAACACAAACAACAACAACAACAAACAAAAAACAAACAAACAAAAAAACCGAGGAACTAAATCATTCCTTGGGTGCCTTCCAGCTCTGAAATCAGTAATATGTTTTGTCAGCTGGTTTTAGAATCATGTGGCTCTCATTTTGGATTCTGCCTCTGTCTTCTGGCTGCATGATTTGGATCAGTTACTTAAGTCCTCTAAGGCTAAGTGTAAAATGGTGATAAGAAAACTATTCTTGCAAGGTTGCTGTGGGAATTAGATACGATACTGTACATAAAGCTCTTAGCACAGTATCAATGTATAAATGTGTGGCTATTATTATAAATAAACTTCTAAAGTGAAGCTGGATAACTAAAGAGACTGGGGAACAAGGAAATTCAGTCCTAGATCACAGGACAACATGGAATTAGAGAAATTCAGCCACATGTGAAATCCTTTCTGCCTCAGACCAACCAACATAAAGGGCATGAGACTACCAATGCTAACACTATGATGGGGCGCCTTCTAGTGGCTACATGTAGACATTGACATTTTCATTAAAATGATTGAACAAGTGTGGCTTTGTGGACATATAGATAGACAAACAGGGGGGATTTGGGGGCTCTTTAATCTTAGGTAAAGCTAATAAAGCTAATCTTAGAGAAAGATAGTAAAGTCTCATTAATTACCTCCCTCCTAAGAGTCATTCCTTAGTCAACTTTTCCATAAAAAGACATGTTCTTGGCATTTATAAGAAAAATACTGCAGTTCTAAAAGAGAAAATTACATTTTAAATTAAAACATAAATTATTCTGAACACTTGAATTGCACATAAAATCTTTAGGGTAGTTCTTTATGCCATTAAATTGAAAATAATCTTAGAGAAAGAAATCACCCAAAAAACCATGCAATAGCACTTGTGTTAAACAGAAGGACTAGGGTCTTCCCAGAGGTAACCCTGAAACCAAGTTGACCGTATGACTTTGGCCAAGTGGCTTCATTTCCATGGACCTCAACCTTCTCACGTTAAAATATAGAACTCTAAACCCAAACATCTCCAAGGTCTTTCCTAGCTTTAGTATTTCTTTGATTTGAGAGGAATGTTAATTCTGCTTTAATATAAAGTATCAGACTTCAAAGAAAGCTGATCTCAGTTTTCCTTTTTGAACTTGCAGTCCCAATTATAGTAATTTAATGCCATTTAGATAAGTGTTTTTAACATTTTATAAAATCAACAAAGGCCATCTGGAGTAGAGATGGCTAGTCACTAATAAAGATTCATGTTACTCTCCCATTGTGTAGAACTTTGTGGAAAAACAGCTGTCCAATCAGGGCTGCATTTAGCTGTTCCTTTTGCATCTGGGTGGAAGTGTTTTAGTAGTTTTGGCCAAAGGAATGTAAGCAAAAAGTGTGTATTTCCAAGCTGAAGTAAAGAATCAGGTGTGTGATTCTCTGTTCTTCCTCTTTCCTCTAATGGAACACTTGTGTTACTTGGGGTCACAAGAGGGCTTGAATTACCTATCAGAGATGAGCCACCCATGAGAGCCACCCAATAAGGAGCACCTGCACTGGATTTTGTGTGAGTAATGGCCCCAAACATTGGGGGTGGTTTGTTATAGCAGCTAGTTTAAAATGTCCTGATACACTGTCCAACTTCATGATGCTGGAATCCAACTTGAGGCACTGCATTAAAGCAAACTCATCTCTCCAACTGATTGCATTAAAACAAATTCTGAGAAGGAGAAAAGTGAGGGAGAACTGGGAAAAAAATCAAAATAGAAAAAGATTAGTCTGGTCTTTATTCTATGATTAAGAAAATAGCTTTGTTCTATTGAAAATATTTATTTTTTTTTGTTATTAGCTTTGCATTATTGTGACCAAAATGCATGATAAGAACTTAGAGAAGGAAAAGTTTATTATATGTTTGGGACTCATGGTTTCAGAGGTTCAGTCCCTGGTCTATTGACTCCATTGCTCTGGGCCTCAGGTGAGGCAAAGGTGTGGCAAAGGGAAACTGTTCAGTTCATGGCAGATGGGAAGCAGAGAGGAAGGGGCCAAAGGCAAGATATCATCCCCATGGGCAACCTCCAAAGATACTTCCTTTATCACGCCCCATCTGAACCACCCAATAATTTATTCATTCACTGATGAGGTTACAGTTCTTGTCATTGCCTACAAGCCCCACCTTCTTTCTGCACCGGGGAATCATAATTTAAAAACACAAGGTTTGGGGGAGACATTTTTAGATCCAAACCACAACAGTTACACAAAGAAGTCTGATGTGTACTCTCTTTCTACCTAGTTACCAGTGAGTATAGAAGGCACAACTCTTGCTGATTATACCATGTGTGTTAGAACAGAAGAAATTTCAACAATCACCAATCCAGGTAACAAGAGCTAAGGAGTTAACTTGCTTTCTGAAACTTTCCAATTCTTCTGCATCTGGGGGTGATATTGTTAATGGGGG
>NW_026000082.1:7821386-7846535 GCF_001458135.2 Marmota marmota marmota | reverse complement strand
GGGGGGGGGGGGGCGGGTGTATGGGAGAATCATTGGTTACACCCAGTAACAGACAGTAGATAACTGATGTCTTGTTTTTGACAATAGGAAAAATATGAAAATATGGAGGACAAAAATGAGCATTTTATTTAGTTACATCTTTCTGAAAATGGAAGACACTAAATTAACATAAATAACATTCTATGGAAAGATTTTCTTGAGAATCAGTGATGTAGACAAATATAAACAAGAGTCAGAAAAACCATCATAGTACAAACAGGACTGCGGGACTGATACTGGGAGATGGGAACATCTGACCCAGTTATAGAAATGAAACCCAAAAGCATGAATACACAAAGTTTTAATTAGCAGCTTTGCCTCAAGGAGAGAGAGACAGCACTGATGGAGATAAGGTTGCTCAAAAAACAGAGAAAGGGGACAAGTTTTATTCATGTGTAGGGGGTTGCCTAAGTGAGCTAGAATTAGAATTTTTTCCCTGGTCAAACATCCTGACCAAGAGGAATGGGCAGTCATTTTATTCCAGGAACTGCTGTTTCTTCTGTTGGTGTTGCAGCCTGCACAAACGTCTTGGCCTTGTGGTAAGGTTGGGCTTTTGTAGCTACTGAAGGCACGTGGGTGGGGGTAGTTCATGTTTTTAATGACTGACAGGTTAAGGGACCAGGAGTTAGTTTGTCTTTTGTAGTGATCATTAGCAGTCTCATTCTCCCATGTAGCTTATTTTGCAGGTGTTACTGCAAAGGTGTCCTAGCTTTTCTGATGCCCTAGTTGCTGTAGTTGACAAAACTCTGGGAGAGTGAGGTAGGCAGGGAAGAACACAGACTATACTTTTAATGGGTAACAGGTCATGAGTTAAGGTCTAGGGAGTACATTTGCCTTTTGTCCCCAAGGTGGCGCTGACTCAGGCCAATGCTGGCCTCTAAAGCCACAGGCTGAATAAAATGCTGTCCACAATCAGAAAATTACAAGTGCTTAATTAGCAAGAATCCATAACAACTCTACAGAGGAATGAACTTCTAATGAAATAAATGCCTCACGGAGTTAAAACTCTCAGGATTTCATTGTACTTTACAAACTAACATTATTTTTAGTTAGGTACCTGAGTTTAAATTGGTTCTGTAAGTAAGATGAAATGTCTATACTACTATGAGAAAAATCAGCTTATAGGAATTAAATTTTTCTCTGACACTAACAAAGGGTACAAAGCTCTTATCTAGCAACTAAGCTTCTAGGAATACATTTTGAAAGTACTGATAGAGGGCAAAACCATTTTTTTTTTCCATAGAAAAATGGAACAACCTTAAGTTCTTTTGTAAACTGATCAAGTCAATTATGACAAATTTGTACTGTAGAATGCTATGTAACTACTGCAAAGAATGAATAATCTGTGTGGATATGGAAAGATGTTCCTGAGGAGAGAAATACTGACATTAAAGATGGGATCTTGTTTTTTTATACATTTCTTGTATGCCAGAAATAAAGACTGAAAAGTTAAAAATCAGAGTTAATATTGATTTTAAGGTGAGATCTGTATTTTATACTTTCTATAGCTTAATTTAGTTGGTTGACTGTGTGCTGCTTTCATATATCCTACTTTGATCAAAATATTCTCATTGTTCTAATACATGCACACCTACACTAAGATAAGGTCAAGTCTCTCTGTAACATTGTCCCTCGAACGTCATTTAACCAAATCCTGCCAGGGACCTCTTCCAAGAGACTGATCTCATTGCTTAAATTACAGAGCACTCTCTTGTCTAACCACCCTTTATCCTTAAAGTTTCTCACAGGCATTTATAATCAATTCCAGCTTGTATCTGAGCATTTAGCTATTGGTGTTCTTTTATGTGTTCTCTCCCTTCTTAGGTAATAGGCTTCTTTAGGGAAGAAATCAAGATTTACTCATCTTTGTGTCCCCTACTATGTTCAACATAACAGATGTTCAACAAGTGGTTACTGAATTAATGTTTTTCTTTTTGCAATTCCATATGCATAATATTGCTAATAATTTAGAGACCAAATGACTAATTGTTTTCAAAATTTTATTTACACTGAATACTCAGTATTTTCCTTTAATAATTTTATCAGAAGATAAAATTCCAAAACTTAAAATCAGATATTTTATAGTATGTCACAAATGAGTATGGAAGGAACAGTTTAATCATTTTTGAGAAAGCCTTTTGTAATTCTACAAACACTAATATTTACAATAATCTTTAATATAGATATGTACAATATGGCATTATATTTAAATTTATGAAATAGTTTAAATCATTAATTTTGTTACAGAACATTCCAAAATTTAAACTAATAAAAAGAATCCAATAATACTGGTAACATTTGGGAAAAACATTAGCAAGAGATTTGTCAAAAGTCATGCAATACGTCTAGTAAACTTACACGCAATTACACATGTCAAATCCATAAATTTAAAGGCATATGATTGACTTAAAACATGCTAGAATCCAAATACAACTGTATAATTCATAGACTGAAACAAGTGCTTTGTGGTAACCTATAAAATAGGTATACAAACTGAAAGCATTTGAATAGACTTCATAATTCCTAAGAGACTATCCTAGGAAATCTCAATGACAGCAAATCAGGCATTTTCTCCTGAAGTTAAAAGTTCTTAGGAGTATATTCATAAACATTAACAGAGGAAAATAGAAACAACTCAGGTTTTATGAACCAATTTTACCTATTCAAATTTAGTTCCATATAGAACCCTAATCATAACCACAGCTTCTCTGGGAATTTTCCTTTTCTCCTGATTTTGTGGGAATATATTTATTACCTCCCCTGTTCCGGAAGGATTTAAGGTAGAAGACAGATTCAGAAATACCAAAAAGTACAATAATAGGATAAACAAAAAGAAAACAGAGTTTGGGGATTAGCACTCATAAAAATATTTAAGAAAAGGTCAGGAAATAATAACCAAAAAATTGTGTTACATTATTTTCTCACATTGACTTTCTGAAAAATTTTTGAGAAAACAAATTACTGGTGAACTGGAGATGTGGATCAAATTTCTTTGTTCAATTTTGTTAATATTGATGGAGCACATGATTATCAAAATATTGTGTGCTGTTTTTGTGCTTCACTAAAAGAAGTTTTTCTTACTGCCATACTATGTGACACTAGATTTAGTCACATGGTAGAGAAGAATGCTGGTGAAAAACAAAATGTGGGTACACTGACTCGATTCCCACTGAGAAATCCATCAGCTGGGTACCTGTTGGTGACTTGTAGACAGGTAGCTACAAATCAAGTGGCCAGACAAAGATGGCTCTTCTTTGGCCATGGGACAGAGCACCAATTCTAGGCCTTATGACTGTAGCAGCTTATCCTCCAGCTCCCTTGTTAGGACCCAGCAAAGTAAATGGGAAGAAGTTAAAGTAAAGAGCAGGAGGCTGACTCAGGTTGGTATGGTGAGGCCATAATCTCCTCTGCTGCCCAAAGAGCAGCAGGGATTCTGATGGTGCTTAGAGTGCATATTACACAGACCACTCCTGTGGTTGGGGAAGGAAGAACATTCTGGAGAGTAGGCTGAGGCAGCACACTAAACAGTTTCAGGGAAATATGAATAGGTCTATTTATCTTTATTCTATAGGCACAGATTTCAATAAATGATAAAAGATCTTGTATGTAAAAGAGCTAATTAGTTAAAGCAGCAAGGATAAAGGAAAGGACTTAGGGGAAGTAGGGAGAAAAGAAAGGCAGTAGGCTGTTCTCCTATGAGGTGTGGCACAGGTTTAAAACTAGATTAAGGACCAAATTAAAACCACCTATCTAATGACTAAAATTAACTATTTGCCTTCTTTTTTGAAGATGAGTGTTCCTAAGCAGTACTGCTGAGTTTTGGTTAGGCTGGGATTCTTCCTAACCCAACTTCATTCCTATGAAGTTCAAGTCTAACAATCTGTAAAAGTGGGAACTGCAGTGCTCTTGAATGGGGTGGCAATGACTACTCTAGCCCAATGATACCCTTCAGAACACAGACAGGGCCAACCTATCCAATTAGCAATGCCTCAGGTTCACAATATTCTGAAAGGCCCACAAAAATGTTTTCACATTTTTTTAACTTAATGAAAAAAAAAAAAGAAATTTACCATTAAAACAAAAACAAAAACAAACAAACAAACAAAAAAAAAAACACCCAGAAAAAGCCATTTTAAACCTAAATCTAAACAAATTCATTTTATACAAACATAATTTTAAAATACAGTTTTAAAATTTGTACGGGAGAAGGGGTGCAAGAAAGCAAAGTACTGGGGAGGCTGAGGCACTAAGCAACTCAGTGAGACCCTGTCTCTAAAGAAAGTAGAAAATAGGGCTGGGGATGTGGCTCAGTGGTTGAGTGCCCCTGAGTTCAATCTCTGGTACATCCCCCCGCCCCCCCAAAGAAGGCAAAGTACCTGGGGCAGAGAAAATTCATCAGATACCTCTAACCAACTATAGAAACTGAAGATCATTTAAAAGGATTACAATCTGTAATTAAAAAGACTGTTCTCTCAAAGAACAATGGTTCAAGGTTAAAATAATGGAGGGTTAAAATAATGGAGGAAGAAAAGAAAGAGAGTCTGATATTACTGGTCTTTTTCACTGATTTTTCTTCTTTTGAATATTTCTTTGGAATTTGATTTTTAAAGAAAACTGTTTAATATTGAAGAAGTACTTATATCAATCTTCATTAGCCAAGCCAGAACAAGAAACAAAGTTAAGCTCATTATCTTATAATCATGTGCAATAATATTAAATAACAGACTCAGGATGAAGAGACCTGGATATTTTTGAGTTCCTTTTCTACTTCTGGAAACATTATTAGAGGTGGGTTTTTCTTTTGGAGTCGGCCTCCTGAATTTCCTATATTACAAGTTCTCTCAATTCTAGGCTTCCTCTTTGCTTCTCCAAAGCCCTGGCTGCAACTGCCTAAGGTTGGTGTTATGTTTAGAATATGAGAAGAGAATAAAGGAAGCAAGCAGAATGACTAGGAAAAGAGAAGAGGAAAACAGTAAATTTTCTGTATTTAAAAAATATTTTATAAGATAAAAATACTTAATGTAAATACTAATACTATAAATATTGTTTTAAAGTTATTTTTTAAATTGTTCTCTCAAGGCCCTACACTATGACAATTACCATCCTTGAGTTCCTTATAGTACTGGATTGGTTAGTAAATATGGTTAACCATTGACATTTAGAAGCCCAGAGTTGAGAACAGTACTTTTAACATTTTCTATCATCCAAATTCATCAGGATTATAGGGATATATATCAATCCAGAGAGCTAAAAATTACTACTTCCTAGTGTCCGTTCCTCCATGTGCAATGAGGAAACAGATCAAAAGACGAGCACAAACGAATAAATTATTGCCTTTCATAGAATCATATACTTCTTGTGCTTGAAGGGAACACCAAAGTCATTTAAAATTCATACACTTAATTTACAATCGAGGAGCCTGGGGTTCAGAAAGATTATATGATTTAAGTCACACAGAAAAGCTTTTACCAGAATCAGATTTCTTGATTTTTAGACTAGGACTCTTATATTTGTAACCCTCAAGGTTTTTTTTTTAATCCACACAGAGAAATGGAAAAACTACCAGTTTTCTTTTCAAAATGTTAATCTGAAAACTGCAGAATTTCAAAATATAAAATTTCAAAGAAGTAGACCAACAAATAAATCAAAATTTTAGACCCAGAAAGATACTAGGAAGTTAAATTGGACTCTGGCTACAGAAAATAAGTTAGGTCAGGGAAGATAAACTATACCTCCCCAAAATCACAAGGTTGAGACTCAGATAACCTAAAATTGGAAAGCTGCTTCTTTCAATACTGCCTTATTCTTCCTTGGCTACTGATTATAACCAAATAAAACAAAAACATGGATTCACATCCAGTCTAGATATAATAACTGTTATTACTATACCTGGAGAATAGGTATAAATCAATTCTCTGCTTAATAGAAATTAACTAAAATTAATTTTGTTAAATTTTAATGAATGAGGCAGCATAATGCATGTTTTCATTTGATAATGTACTTAAGTGTGGATCAAAATTCTGAGTTTTGATGTTTTTATTATGAGATGGTGTTTTAGACTCAGGAATCTAATACCAAATTAGACTGTTTGCAGTTCTTTAGATCAGCAGCCTATATTTTGTGAAAGCAATGACCTAAGAATGATTTTTTCATTTTTAAAATGCTATTAAAAAAATTGAAGAATTTCTGACAGAGACCACACATGGCCAAAAAGCTGAAACTATATAGTAACTGGACCCTTACAGTATAAAAGTTTGCTGGATTTTGACAGTTCTCTGAGTCAGGGCTATCCCTTTTACCTTGAGGTAAAGACCTTCTCCCTCTTTTCTTTTCCCAATTAAAGCTTTGCTTATATACTCATAAAAAAGAGAAAAGTTTGCTGGCCTCCATTCAGAAAGTACATGAAACTGGGATTGAATATGTAAAAATACATGAAGGCTTTTTTGCTTGTTCGGCTTCTAAAAGTTAAACCTCTAATTTATTTAGACTTTACTGCAATTTGCCTTTCTTCTGATAGTAGACAGTGGAGGAAAAAAAAAAATCTTGTTTGAGGGTTACAATTACCAGATCCAGTTAAATGATGATCACAGACTAATGGAAAGTGAACATATAATTGGAGCTAATTATTTATGCATGTGAAATTCATAAACATTTCAGACAGCTGAGAAAACAGCATATTCTAAAGTATTGTTGGCTTTTTAAAAACATAATGGAAGCAAACGGGCAATTCAGGACTGAGTATTCACCACAGTGGCAGGGCACTGGCCTAACATATATGAAGCCCTGGCTTTGATCCCTAGCACCAAAGGAAGGGGGAACAAAAAAAAAACCCAACCAAAACCAAACCCTGGTAATTTAATTCTCTTCCTCTGGTTTCTTCTGTTGGTTTTTAAAATATTCTCCTCATGCCTCTCATGGCCCCCTACAGCATGTTGTTATTTATTAATTAGTAGTTCTCCACTATGTTAATTACCTCAGTGACCACCCATCCATATCTCATTTGCAATCCTGAATAACAAATACACAAATCTCACCAGAACATATGCAAATAATGGAAGTGCTTCTAATGAGATGTGAGATGCCAAAATGAAAAATAGTGACTAGTTCAGGGAAAAAGCAAAAATTAAGGATAATCCACTTATCAATCTGAATGTAACAGTAAAGCAGACCACCTGCATAAGTTTTCATAGTCTACTGCACTGCGTGATAAAGGACAGGAACAGTGTGATGGGCCCTGGTTTACACAACACTCTGATAACCACTATATGAAAACAAGTCCATATCTCCTCCTTTCCATAAATTTATGTGGAAAAGTGTAGATTTTTGTTCACTAGAGAAAAATTATCGCAAAGTCATGCCACAGTTAAATTACAATCATTTCAAGGTTATAACTTTAAAAGTAGGATCTATTCTATAGATTAAAATGTCTTACTTTAATAATTACATTAATAATTGCTTTGCAGTATCTTCAGCCACTTCATTTTCTTGCTTGCTTTTGTAATTGGAAAGGAACAAATTTTCTATTTGCGTCAAGAATTCCTCAGCAATGAAGCAATTAGTTACTTTGCTCAGAGTTTTTCTCAGACACTCCAAAAGCTAGTTAAAAAGAAAAACTTTATAAATAAATACATTAAAAAGTATAAGAAGAGGAACTAGTTAAACATCACCATTTTGTCTCTTTCCAAACCTCACATTTCTTAATGATCAAATGAGGAACTCTCCTAAGTATGGCTAAAGGCTGACTTATTTTCAACTGCCTGCTGAAGTATTGGAAACCAGTGAGGAATGCTTAGCTTGGTTCCCTTACAACTTTATGTAAGAAGACAAACCTATGATTGTATATGTGATGGTCTCTACTTTGGACAAATTTGTGACTTTTGCTCCATTTTTTAGTTGTTGCACTCACAAAGTAAAATAATATTAGGATTTTTAAAAGAAAAGCTTTGGATCTAGTGATGTAGTAAAATGCCTATTAATTCATTTTTGTCTCAGATGTAGAACACCTAAAAAAACTTAAGTTGAGCAACAAATAAACTAAGATAACTTTTAAATTATTATGTTTTCAGGTTCTATTCTTTTGATAAAATAGGTGAATGAGTAGTGTTTGAAAAAATATATTTTCATACATATAAACACAGAGGAAATATAAGCTCTAGATTATGAATTTCAATTTATCTTAATGCTTATGTACCAATTTCATTGAACTATTTGCAATATTGAAAACTTGAGACTTAATGGGTTAATGTGCAAGGTTCTGGGATCAACCTCCAGCACCGTAAAGAAACAAAACAAATCCAAATTAAAAAAACCATGTAGATAAAAACATAAGTCTCTACTGTTCAAAAATTAGAATGTTAGAATCTACTTTCTGAGAAATGTGTATATTAGTCTTTCAATAGCATATGGAAAAATGCGGTTATAAAATTAAGAACTAAAAGATACTGAAAATTAATGTTTAAAAATTTTCTATTCCCAAATTGCTACCAAAAAAATCCCAAGACAAATGTTGCCAATCTACTCATTATAGAAGCAAAATGAGAAGTGAGATAAAATAATTCAAAGTTCTTATTTCCTATTAGAAATTTAAATAAAAAGACCATTTAAATTTAATTGTTAGATTTACACTATCATTCTTAAAAATGATCAATTGTTAAGGCTAGAGGGAAAACATGGTGCTTTTGAATTTAATAAAATGAGAAAAATGTTCTCCATTGTGCACAATAATAATCTGCTAAGAAATTTATCAGTCAACACTTGACAAATTTATTCTAAAATAGTATTATTTCTCTGTGCAAGTTTGGGCAACAAATACACATTACTAATTATCTTCTAGAAATTAACTTTAGAAAGAAAAAAGCAATAAAGAATCTATATAGAAAATGTATCCACAAAGCATTAGGCATCAAGGGAAAACACATCTAGATGAATAGCTTTGGAATCTGTGAACAACAGAATCAATTAAAATGAAGGCAGCTTACTTTCTGCAGACAAGTCAGGTCAGAATCCCGGCGAAAGATTTTATCCATGGGGACACTGCTGTAGGAAGAAATATGAAAACAAACTGATGAAACAAATACTATAAGGTAATCAGTTGTGTAATAAACTATCACTGATGCCATACATCACAGTTTTATATTTAACTTGGGTTTTCTCTAAAACATAATTTAATGAGAAACACTGCAGATGTGCAACCATCTCAAACCACAACACATACCTAGGGGAGAGCCTGTATTTTTCTATTATCCATCTTGTCTTTTCAAATACTAATCCCCACCGAGGTTCTTCTAACATCTGTTGTACTTCAAATTTGTAAGGTAAACCTAGAAAACCATAAAGAAGCATATTTTCAACTATTTCTTAATCTCCAGTCTTCTTTTAATTACTTAAAATTCCCTTCAGTGTTTTAACAACCACAGCATGGCAGACCAGCTGAACAGCACTTTAAACATAGAGGGCAGTCATTAAATATTTATTGCCTGACTATACTTGGTCCACCAAGCATATTAATGCCAAGCTATTAATAATAATGAAGAAGAGTAAAAGTGACACTTTCGTGACAATTCTACACAAGACACTACGAGAGGTGGGGTGAGCACATAATATGTTATCCAAACCAAAAGACTTTTATAATGAAAGGAGACAAAATTAATAACTATGCCTAAACCACAGGCTTAAACTGGGATAGTAGTCAAGACAAGATATATGGCCATCCTAGTGATAAGTTTTTTGTTTTTTTTTAAGACAAGTGATATCAAGCAGCATTACTCCTATTTTTCAGAGGAGAAAATTCAAGTTAAGCTATGTTAAATACAATGGTCAAGTTAGCAAAATTGGAGCTTAGATTTCACATCACCTCCCTATAGGTGCTAGTCTAAGACTAGACATGGAATGGGATCAACCTTGGAGAGGCAGCAACTGTATTTGAGTCATAGCTGCCATACCAAACTGGAGGAAAAGAGCCCAAAGGGTAGACATCACCACACAATGAGCCATCTTAGCAATCTGTCACATATCCTTCAACACTGCCATGTAAATCTACAGAATATTAAAAGAACAGCTCAAGTGATTCATTACCAAAGGTTTACCATGTGCCAGGCATCAGGTGCTTTAAGTATGTGAAGTCATTTAAATGAAGTAGTTACTATTATTGTCCCCATTTCCCATTTTTCAATGAGGACACAGAGCCAGGAAAAGGTTGTGTATAAGAAGGACTTGAACCCCCAGGCCATCAGGCTTGATAATAAAAATATTTATTTTTTAGTTTAAGGTGGACACAATATCTTTTATTTTATTTTTATGTGGTGCTGAGGATTGAACCCACTGTCTCATGCTTGCTAAGTGAGCACTCTTACCACTTGAGCCACAACCCCAGCCTTATAATGTATGTTTTTAACTTTTGCACTCTATTGCCTCTCAATCAAGGTTTTTTGCCATAACAAGGCTTTTCAGGTTAATAAAAATCCAGCAAGTCAGAAAGCAAGAAAACAGGGTGGGGGGTCGGGGGGTGGGAGTTCGGACATGGTATTCTTCATAATAAAACAAAACATGCTCTAAAAAAGGCCACCCTGGCCCCAAATGTTTGGAAACAAAGAAAGGGATAGCAAGACTACTGATGACTAATTTTTTTTTTCACTTCTCAATTCTCCCTCCCTCCATTTTATTTCTCCCTTGCAGAAACTTAAGAAGACTGATACATTATAGTACATGGACTATTAAGCAAATTCTTCTGGTGATAACAAATCAACTAAGCAGAGATGCCAGCTATAATGGTAACTATCTATTTTGCTAAATACTTCACATACATTACCAGAATTTCTCACCCTGTAAGCAAGATAATATTTTTTTCTCACTTTACAGAATTAACAAAAGAGAATGAGAGGGCCTAAGTAATCTGCCTAAGGTAAAATAACTAGTAAATGTAAAGTGGTGGGATCTGAATATAGTTGAATGACTTCTATTCCTAATGAAAACTGAAAATGGGAATAAAGAGAGGTAAAGAATGCATTTTCAATCAGAGCTGATGGAAAAATATAAACACACAAAAACTACACAGAGATATACTTGGCATTATTTAGAAATTTTCTTCTAAGTTAAAGGCACTAAAGTAAAAATTTCCTTTTGTATAGAATATTTTTATCCACTGAAATATTAGAAAAAACTAATCACTGACTATATTTCCTGACTGATACAAGTACAGAAAACACTTAACCATTAGACATTTTAAAGACAGGAATAGAGTTAAAAGCACTGTAGCACAAAATATCTTGTGACTTCTGTAAAATCTTAATTCTTATACAAAAGGATTTCCAAGAGAAGCAAAGCCAAGGACCTAAGATTAGAATCTTGCATGCAGTTCTAACAATTGACAAGTCATTAACCAGGCAGCTCTACTCAACAGAACTTTCCATAATGAAGAATGCTGAATCTGTGTGCTGTCCAATGAAAGCTTATCCTTTCAAGTAATCCCTCCCAGGCCTGAGCTAGTTCCTTCACACACACTGGTCTGTACTTTGCTAAACATCTGAGGGTTCCTTCCACAAATCTTCAAAATTCACTCTATTATCTGGTTTTCTGTTTGTCCTCCTTACCTCCATCACCTCAACTCTGGTGGTTTTCTCCTCCGGTGCCATACCTGGAAACTTAGGTGGACAGAATGCCTTTATTTTATTTGTTTATTTTTATGTGGTGCAAGCTCTCTACCACTGAGCTAAAGCCCCAGCCCCTGGAAACTCTTTTATGTCAGTAAGTAACAGTAATTTAGAGCTCAATTACTTTGTTACCTGTCTCTTGGAATCATCTTTCTTTGGTGCCTGAAGTTGTGTCCTAAATACCACTGTTGGATATGTTTGTCTAGTGTTTTGGTTGTTTCAGACAGGTCTAAACTACTTCATTTTGACTACAAGCAGAATTGCATGAAGTGAATTCCATTGAATTTAAGTCATATGTATCCTATATTTATTGTATTAGATGGCATCAGAATAAAGACTCTTAACCAAGATCTAGCCAATAATGACATAAGAAGTAATTTAAATTGAGAACAAGTTGATGGTGTTTCTTTCCTTTATAACTCTTTGTAAAACTATGCTTAGCCAAAGAATGATATATACCATGTGCTATGCTCAAACAGGCATTTAAGACTAAATCTAATGCCAATGTTATACATTCAGTAAAACCCAATAGTGTTGACCACCTCCTAGATGCAAGACAACTGATTAGGTGCTCCTGGGGATGCAAAGATAATTAAGACATAGTTCCTGCTCTTTAAAGAAAATGCAATTTTAACAAGACTTGCAAAACAGAGAGTATCTAATGGTAAATGACATGGCCGTAGAGCTGGGAAGTCTAATAAATACAGGACATCCAAGTGAGATGATTAGAAATGAAAAGAAATTATTAAACCAACATTCATTTAGTTTAAACGCCAAGTCTTGTACTAGTAACGGGATAGAAAAATGAGCACATATCCATAATGAACTCATGATTTAATTCAGAGGAAATCTGAAATTCTGCAGTGGTAGTAAGAACAAAAAGAGAATAACATCCTAGAAGAGCCAACTGCTTCCTCCAACCATTTCATTTCCATCTACATCCCCTTCCTTTTCTAATCTGGTATACATATTCCCTATCCAGCTAGAGTTGATTAGATCACAATAGACATAAATTCCAGAGAAAACACAATGTCTGATGGGATAAGCCAACCAAATTCTTTCATGAGACAGAATGGGGATTAAAAGAGTTAGTCATTGGTAAACCTAATATCACTAGAAGATGATAGAGAGCAAGGTTTTTTGTTTGTTTGTTCCCTTTTCCATTTCCACTGCAGAGAAAGCCAGTCTGCTTTTATAAGCACACTTTCATGAGATCAGGGACTATGCTTATTTACTGCAGTTTCTCCAGCATATACAGCAGTTCTCCTAGCACATACACTGCTTGCCTATAACTTTTCTCCACATTTTCATCCTTTTGCCCAGTTGTCATGGTAACACAGGGGCTATTATGTAAAAGAAGAAGGTGGTAGCACTAAATAGCATAAAAATAGTGATTCTCTAGTTGATGGACAAACTTTTCCATTAAATAGTTTTGTATAGCTGTAAATTCTTTGATTTATAAGATAAGAAATAGTAATTAGTTGTTATTGTTGAAAACTTACGATAGGAGCCATCTGGGCTAATTTCCTCACTTATAACCAGGCAGGTAATCTGGGAATATGGTAAAGGATTGTTTCGATTATAGGGACTAACAATCATCCCAATGAACTTTGCACCTCCTCTGGAGAAGTAACTCTATAAAAAAAGTAAAATTAGTTTCAACTACATAAATTCAAAGGTCAGTATTTAATCACACTAACATCTAATGGGGGGAAAGGGAACAAAAAGGTACATTATGAACTTCATATCCAAACATCAACAAAATGAAATGCTGCATGTATTCACTTCACACTGTGAAATTTTTAATTAATTAAATTTATTTAATTAAAATGTGTCAAATCCAATCTAAAATGACCCTTAAAAAATATCACAAAGCCTACAAAAATCTGCATTTGCTATGAATATGTTTACTAATTATAATGGTTATTTTTCAACTATAATCTACAATAGCTGCCCACAGCTAAAACACTCATATATCAAACATAAAATTGCAGGAAAAAAAAACTTGTTTTCTTCAGATGGGTAAATTACATGAATGTTTCCAACTATTTTAACTATTCCCTGTCCTAATTTTTCCTATCATTTTTAGAAGGCTCTGAAAATATCAGTATTACTTTTGTAGCTTGTCTGTACTAAACAAAATTGCTGACTCTCCAAATGCTTATACAAACATGTATTATTATTACAACCAGAGAAAAGAATTCAAGTTAATTAAAAATCCCAGATGAAAGAATATCAAAAACACTATGCTTATTAAAGAAAAAAAAACACAACAGGATGTGTAATCATGTACAGCAGGCACACATACAATACCTATATACATACCTGGTATTTGGCTTGTGTGTCAATATCTCTTAAGGAAGGATTAGGATCAAATGCAGGATGAGAATGATACCATCCAATAACACTGTAACCTCTAACAGCCAAGGTTTCTGAGGCCTGTGTTTGTGATACAGGATCCATCTCACACTGTAGTCCTGTACTCAGACTGTTACATGGTTCTGCTGCACAGACCTATGAAGGATTGAGCCTCTTATGATTATTCTGAAATCCTCTTAATTCTATCACTTGCAAACAAATTATACTCCCAAAGTGTGATTGTATGCTAAGAACTTTGCATGCATTTTCATATTTTAATAAGGTCATACTAATGGCTACTTTTCCAAATTGCACTATATAATACAAGTGCTAAGGTGTTCAACAATTCCTGTTATTTATGGCAATAATTTCAAATTGATATGCAACAGAATAATGCATATCAACTTTCAACTACAAGTACCAATACATATTTTTGGCATCTTAGGAGTTATAGCTCTTTATTGATAAAGGTAGTGAAAGGCCAAGGCTTGGCAGTATTCTCTTTCTTGATGAGAAAAAGAAATAGGTGCTCAGTATATATGAAATGTAAGTCACTTCTGGGAATAATTTGCATGTTCTCACACATACAATAAGTAAAGTCTATTTTGATATAAATACTCCATAAAAATATTTAGTATGGCAGCAGGATTAGATAGTAATTAAAACATTTTTTTAAAAGAAAGAACTTACTTCAACTATCTTATTAACTTCTGAGTATCTTCCTCCTAACAGACCAATTACTTCTGCCATAGAGACGTGAGCATGCTAGAAGAAATACAAGATTACTTAGCTCAAATGCACAAACCATCTGACAAAAATCAGAATTAAACTCACTATTATAGGAGAGTCACTTCTAAATACACCTATGCTATTCTAAAATAAGGTCACATAGGTTAACTAGATGTGAGTCTGAACACAAATTTCATCTTTCTTCACTGCTGGCTGAGAAGTTTTGAAGCAAACACTTTAATACCCCAAGACAGCACTTTTTCAATTAAAAATGAAGACATTATTTGTTCTCCCTATTCAAGAAAAGCATTACAAGGACACAAAAGTAAAAATTACTTTGGGTCCTTCTACAGAAAACATCACAAACTTACACAACTGTTAGAGTATTGGTAGTTTAGTGCAAAAAAGGAACCTCCAAATTACAAGTTGTGCTTTGTTTCAGTACTCTAAAAAGGCAGCAGACATGAGACATTAGGAAATGAAAATAGGGTTAATGATGGCAAACAGTCTGCAAAACTCACATTAATTTATTTTCTCTAAAATAAGGAAACATGCACTTGTATGGCTTTTCTTCAAAAGAAAAACTTATTTTTAGATTCCTTGTCTTAAAAGAGGATAATAAAGATCCAAAATAAATGTCTTCCATACTCTTCCTGCAATAAAAGTACAACAAGAGTAGAAATCAGAGTAAGTCAACACAATAGATTATCCTTACCAAATCCATTATTAAAAGTGCTTCTGAAGCTACTTTCACCTGAAATGGCTCCTGAAATACAAAAAAAAAAAAGGGAGGGGGGCACATAAAAATAGAGATTGTGTTCTCCCCAACTCAAATGTCCACCCTTTTCTCGTTTGCCTCTTTCAAATTCTCACCACTAATCAAAGTTCAATGCAAATCAGACTTTTTAAAAAAGAAATTTAGCCTTCAAAACCTAGCAGGAAGTAATTCCCTCTCATTTTCCATCTGTACCAATCAATTGGCCCTTAATATATCTTATCTGATCCTTTCATATACATATTTCTTGCATATACAGAATAAGAAAAAGCATTTCTTGTCAGACAGTGACATTACCTATGGTTTGTCATTGATATATAAATAGTACCTGCTTTTCTTCACTGAAAAAATTACAAGGTATCAGTTGGAAGGGATCAAATGAGCTGAAAAGAAAAAAAAATACTTATTTTAAATATAACCTCAACAAGATTAGGATAATTATTATAAAATTATTTACAAATTTGAAAATGTACATCAATAATCTAAATTCAAATTCTGAGAAAAATATAAAATTAGAAAAATCACTTAGTACATTCATATAACCTTTTTGAAAGAAACCATAAGCAACTTAATTTCCTAATACCCAAAGAAAACAGGATAAATGGTCAGCCATGTTTCCTATGCTGAAAGCAGATTTTTAGAAGTTCCAGTAAAGGAAAAAGAAGAAGAAGTTCCCTGACATGAGATACCAAAGTTCATGGATGTTTCTCAAAAAAACTTCTCTCAGTACAAAGTGCCCACTACAGAGTAGATTCAATGAATACTTTTAAAATAAATGAATAACAAATAGTTCTATTAAAGAAATTAATGTACAGAGGAAGTTCTCTGGAAAACTCTTATTATATAAAGAGATGAAAAGGGGGAACCTAAGCAAATCTAAATAAAAAGGCCATGTGTAAACTTGAAAGACATGTCAAAATGCTTTGACCAGTAAAAAACTGAGTTTAGGAAAAATATTAAGCACACTACAAGGTTATTTTAGGCTATGCTCACAGAAAGAAAAACAAGCAAGAATATGTTCATGATGTTATGACTGGAAAAAAATAAGACTATTATGTTTCCATTGTAAGAATGAGACAACCAGTGACGAAAGGACATTGTGTATTATTTAATACTGTATCCCAAGGGCCTAGGACAGTGCCTGAAACACAGTAGCCATTCAAAAAATATTTGTTGAATTAAGAACTTTCAATTACCAAATAAAAAAGAACTAAAAGCCAAGACAGATGAGAAAAATAAAAAGAACAGTGGAAGAACATCCCAGAACACTTAATAACCTTGAACGTAGAACCTCTGTCAATGCTTCTTAAGGGTTAGAGGATGGTGGATTGGCAATTATTGAACCCGGGGGCCCATGAAAAAGCAGACATCAGAAACAAAAATTAAATGCTGATTACCAGGAAAACTCTAGAAAGATTTTTAAACAGCTGATTTGTGAGCCTTTACTAAGTGGAGGGGTAAATAATGGGTTTAGGAAAATTTAAGTCATAATAAAGAGATCTTTCCATAGATACGTCTGATGGGGATAACTGGCTAGAAACCAGAAGACTACACGAAGATTCAAATTATTTTATCCAAATTTAAGCAAGACATACACTATCATTACTTTTCTGAATAACAAGAAATATGGGTTAATTCTGGTAATAAATGTATCTGACTATGTCTGATATTTATATTTATTCCAGTTAAACATTTTATGTGGCAATTAACAGAAGAAAAGGCAAACTTATTGAAATGTTGATGACTAGTGGCACAAAGGCTAAAATGTGAAAAGTAGATCTGAATTTGAAAAGGTCCTGACACACTGAATCGATTTGAAAATAAAAATATAAAGTATAAGTCTCACAGATTCAAAAAATCAAATGTTTGAATACTGAATGAAGAGGCTTGGTTTATAGATGACTGTATTCATAGTCTAACATATTTTCACAATAACAGTATTAGTTTTAATTTCTACTTCACAGAAGCAATATATAATGTAGTAAATTATATATTACCAGGAATATGGATTCTTAAGCCTTATTGTCTGGGCTTAAATCACAGTTCCAACACTAAGCATCAGCAAGTTACTAAATTGCCCTTTGCCCTCAGTTTTCATCTGTAAAATGAGAGTGATAACATCAACTATTACAAAAGGTTTCTATGAGGATTAAATGATTTAATATATGTGAACTGTTTAAAACATAGTGAACTGTGTTAGCTTATTTCATAAACAAGAACAGGAGGTCTATCCAAGGTCACACAACTTGCAAGAAAATGATCTAGTGGCATTCCTGGGTATCTTGTTTTAAAAGGGAATAGTGACAAAACTATGATCTAATCAGTGGGATAGGTATCTGTAGGGAATGGAGAGGTCTTCTAGAAAAATTCAAGGCATTTGACTTACTTGGCAACCCTTATATTTTGCAAATTACACACACACACACACACACACACACACACACATTTTTTGGTGGGGAAGGGTATTGGAGATTGAACCTGGGGGCACTTAACCACATCCCCAGACCTTTTTAATTTTTATTAAGACAGGGTCTCACAGAATTGCTTGTAGCCTTGCTGCTGAGGCTGGGTTTGAACTTGTGATCTTCCTGCCTCAGCCTCCTGAGTCACTGGGATTAAAGGTGTGTACTACTGAACCAAACTAGTTCATATATATTTTGAGAGAACTAGTCACTTCCTGAGGTTACTTGTCCATCTCTGGAGTTGAATGATCTCCTGTCATAAACAAGGTCCTTTTGAAACATATATTGGATCCCATGCTCACTCACCTGAAGTTTAAAACATTTGATTATAGCAACAAAAAACCCCCCAAAATTTTATAATTATTTTTAATTAAAAAAATTTTAACTGATCCATCTTAGTGAATAATAGCATAATGTAGCCAATGGTCATTTGTCTATACATTTTCTGTCTGATAAGTTAAAACAATTAAATTTATATAACATAACACTGTACCTTTTTGTTGGTCTTGACACTTTTGAAGGTTTAACAGGTTTGCCCCTTTCCTCTTCTCTTCTTTTTGCCAACTCCTCAGCAGACAGATGCTAAAACAAAACACCAATTGTTATCAAAGAGTCCATCAACTACACAGATGGAAAAGTAATAAAACAGTCATTTAAAATCAATTTAAGAGCATGTAAGAATAAGATAGACTAAACTGACTTAAATGGGTCTCCTACTGGAGAATATTTTTTTTAAATTGTTTTAAATAAAACAGCCATATCAAATTGAAAATATAGTCCTCTGGATATGCCCATTTCAATCAATGGTTTCAATCACACAGGTTAAAGAATCTTAGAATCATCTGAGTCTTTTAGTTTCCCTTTCCAGTTACTAAGTTCTACTGTGCTGAATTTTCTTTCACAACTGGGACAGCAGTGTTAAAATTAAGAACACATATTTTGTAGGGTGTGGTGGCACACACCTGTAATCAGCTCAGGAGGTTGAGGCAGGAGGACTGCAAATTCAAAGCCAGCCTTGGCAACTTACAATTCTTGTCTCAAAAAAAAAACCCTTGGGTTCGATCCATGGTACCCAAAACAAACCAAACCAAACAAACAAACAAAAAAAAACTCAAAACAAAAACAACACAGTTTCTAAAGGCTGAGAGTGTAGCTCAGTGATAAATGTTTATTTAACAAGCATGATGCCCTGGGTTCAATCCCAGCACTTGGGGGTTGGGTGCAAACTCCAGAAGGATTCTAGAGCCAGAATGTCTGGCTCTGCTCTTTATTATCAAAAAAGTTGATTTCATGCTTCAGTTTACTCATCTTTAAAATTGGGAAGATTAAGAGTAATAATAACAATATCATGGTGTTACTGTGAAGTTAAGTGAGTTAATGTTCATACTTCACTAATTTCATCTTTACTACCAACCTTACACCTTAGCTGAGATAAGCTAATGCACCTTTTCCAGAATATACATATATATTTTAGTATTTTCCATGTCTGCACCTTATCCACTTCCTCAGACAGGAATATTTTAATCCACTTTCAAGATGATTCTTCTGTTGATATTTTGGATCAAATACCACCTCTTCTGTGGAAACCTACCCTGATCATAGTCTTTGAGAGGGCCTTATAATTCATGGACCAACCTTATGTAACTCGGCATAGGTTTTTGTCTTTCCTAACAGAAATATAAGTTTCTTATGGTAAGAAACCATGTATTACTTATTATTGTGCCTAGAAGAGTGTTCAGGTGTTAAAGTTAGGGCAGGAAATGGGGATTGAAGAGAGAGAGCCAACATTTATCTAGTACATTACGCATGTTGGCTTAGTGAGTATCTAATACTAAGACCTTTATATACTTCATCTCATTTACTTCTTACAAAAATCCTTTTATGGAAGTACTATTATTCATGTTTCATAAATTTAAAAAACACACAATTCAGTGAGGTTAAGTAGTTGCTCAAGGTAACAAAGCCATTAAAAACACAATCATGCATTCTTTACATTCTACTGTACTGGCTATTTAGAACAAATTGTATATTTAGAACAGGGTGTGCATGTGTATATACACAAACACAAACACAGTTACTGCCTGTGTTTCTTTTTAGGAATTAGTAGAAAAACATTTCAATATTTGTATATCAATGTCTAATGTCTAGAAAACATCATTCAATAAGTATTTAATGAAATTAAACAGGCATACCAACTCTTTGACTGGGCATACATTCTTGAACTAGAGATAAGATGTACAGGGAGAGAACCAAAGTGCTGAAAATAAGTCAGACTCCTAATTAACTGTAGAAACAAAGCTTTCCATTTTGTGGCTTACTAAAAAGTCTAGACAAACAAATAACATGGGACTAAAGTTGTATATGTGTAAACACATGAAACAACTATAATATTATGACATTAAGATAGACAGATGTATATTGACGAAAACAGTTTTCATGGATAAGCCATGTAAAAGGTCAAAATTACCTCAAATGTTTGTCCTTCTAAGTCCTTTGCATCACACCAGTTTCCCCATGGATCTCGAACCCTTCGTCTCCTTGTTCGCTATGATGAGAATAAAATAAAGCAAAAGGTAACAAGATTAACTTGGAGAAATGATAGCACAAAACCAAAATAATAACTATATAAAATTTAGTTAATTTATTTATTTAAATATTATCATCTCTGATCATCAATGACTCACTAAACTTTATTAATTTATGTTCAACAGTTAGTACTCAGAAATACATCAGTAATTGTGAGCTATGGGTCAAAGCACTGGCAGCAGGTGAGGAGAGTAGGCCAGATGATGAGGCAGAGACATTGTTTGAAAAGAAAAAAATCTGTGATCTTCTGTCTTTTACTTGCATTTAATTTTCATTTCTGTTTATCATTTGGAAGCTAAAAACCTAGGACAAAATTATTTTTAAGACCAGAAAGAACCACCAAGGAAATGGCTTCCCTTTATATGTCAGCTTTAGAAAGGGGACTATGAAGTTAATACAAGTAGTGAAAAACAGAATTTGTTGATATTACTAATATTCAGTTTTACAAACCTCAATACTGAGACCTTTAAGATGGATAAGCTATGAAAGGGCAGTATGACCCGTATCATTTCCAGAAAGAAAAAACATCCTTTCTTAATAGAGTAAACCTAGGTAGAAGTGGTTTGCAGCCTCAACAATGAGAAAAATAACTACTAGATAATACTTTTGTTTCCCCCATGCATTTTACCTATAATCAACTTAGCTTACATGCACAACAAGATTACCTTTTAAATTTTAAAATACAAAATTCACTGATTCTAAGAATTAAAGGTAAATGTTACTCCAAAAAACTGATTCTTATGGAGACAATTTTTAAAGACACAAAAATAATAGAAATGAAAGAGAAAAATAGACCTGAACTGTATAGTTTTGTTTGTTTTTTGTTTTCAGTGATGCTAGGGATTGAGCCCAGAGTCTCCTAACCTAGGCAAGTCTCTACCACTGAGCCTTATCACTAACCCCCTGAACTGTAAAGTTTTAAAAGATACATTTCTAAATCAAAACTAAACACCCAAAACCACTTTAACAAAACATTATGGCTTTGCATGTTTGTCAATGAATTTTGAGGATTTTATAGTTGGTTTTGCTTCATAAACCAGTATGAAATTGAACTGAAGCTAGAAAAATAAATGGCTAAGGTGAAGTGTAATAGAAAACATTTTCTTCCACTAAATGGCCATTTGTTAAGCAGATAAAGTAGGCATTCTTTACTAAACTGGTAAGGAGCAATGTAGAGGAATCACTTAGAAAAATGGCTGTTTACCATAGACTGCAGACGCTGGGCAAGCTGGTATGCTTCTACTGCATCTTTTCTGTCTCTGATTCGAACTTTATCAACTGGTTGTGGTCTATTATATACAGCCTGTTCTATTGGAGTTCAGGAAAGATAAACAATCTATTATTTTGTGAAGTTCACTTGTTAAAGAGGAAGACACATTTACAAAGACTTTAGCTAAGCACCAATGATTCTTATTCCATAATCATACATTTAATGTACTAATGTTATAGTTCCCAGATAAAAGTAATGCTATTATTAAAAGGAAATTTCAGTAAAACGAATATAGGAAATCAGCAATTTATTTAATTTTTGACTACTGAGCTCCCTTTGCTCACTTTGGCAGTCAAATATAGATCATTTTTGTTTTGTAGCTAAGGAAGCTAAAATGTTTTAATTTTCCTGAAAAGCTAATTTATAAACATAGGGCTTTGGGCAAACCAGGCCACTGAAATGAAAAAGAGTCTCCAAAGCAGACTGTAAATTCTCTGTGCACATAAAATAAAATAAAGGTGCTATGAGTTTTCTAGTTAGTTGTTTCACTTTCACAGAAAAGAAACAAAATGTACTCCTCTTAAATAAACCATGGGCTCTAAGATTCTAGTTATCTTATGACTATGCAACTATGGCTATTAGCTTTCTTCAAAAAGTTTTTGTCATGTCAATTCAATGAAAGGATGGAATACATTTTGAAATATGCCTATTCCTCAAATTTAAATATGGGGGAAAATGGGTGAAAGAACTTTCTTCCATTAAAATATTTTGGTACTTTTGATACATTTAAGTGTGGAGGCTCTTAAATTATTTCCTTTATTTAATCATTACTAGATAGCATTTCTATCATAAATACAGTAAATGGTAGAGTAACCCTTACCCTAAATGCTCAAAGCCAGAAGTACTTCAGATTTCAAACTTTTTTTAGATTTTGGAATATTTGCATGGAAATGCTCCAGTGTCTTTAACTTTTTAAGCACCATGTTGGCCTCAATCTGTATGCATAAATTTAATGGGCCATTAATAGAGTTTTCATAAAATTATTTACTTTTGCCTGACAAAGAACTATACTATTTCTATTAGATTATTTTTCCTTTAAAAACTATACCTTCAGTTTTCATTGTAGATCAAAAAGAAACACAGTTTAATCAACAAAAATTTGATTTACAGCAAAATCGTAATTATACATTTATTCCATAATGGTTACCTCCTTGAATTCTATATACTTAAATTTACTTAAATTCTAGAAATTAATAGGTGCTATAAGGATACACAATATTGAGTAAAAGATGTTGTTGGATTTTTATTTTTACCACATCCAAAATTGATTGCTCCTATCAACTCGAGGTATGTATGAATCCGTCCAATACAATTAACATCCCCACAGTTCTTCAGGCCAGGACGTACTGAGGTCTTATTTAAGTATTTCGGTTTGCATATCTCCCTAATTAAGAGATGGAAGTACAATTATTTTGGATAAATAAAAACATAAAAAAAGATTTCTGGGGAAAACTTATATGAAATATTTTAAAAATTTACCCATTTCACTGTATAAAGTGTATAGCAAATATAATACATAACCCAAGTGTACTTTTTTCTAAAATCTTTAAACATCTTTAAGTGATGCAATAACTTACAGGTACCTGTACTGTGTTTTACAAGTACTATTCTTTTACCAAAAAAAAAGTCAATATTCCAGTTATCCCAGGATCTTTAAGTTAGAAGGTTATTTATGTATCGATCCAAATTCAAGTATAAATCTTTGAAAAAAAGAGCACTTTGACAATATATTAAAAAGATTTAGCATTAAACTTTTCAATTTTTTTTTTTTAGTGCCAGAGAATGAACCGAAGGCCTCCACACAGGATAGGCAAACATTCTACTCCTGAGTTCTATCTTCCCCTACACTTTTTCCAATTTTTAAACATATTACTTAGGTCAGATGTCTCTTAACTATTAGCTATCTTACAAATATTTACATTTTTATATTCATTTTAATAATGAATCTAATAAATATTAAGTTCTTACTCTCAGTGGAAACAGAGATAGATATTATAGGGGATTCCAAAGAATCAAGACACTCCCAAAACTCCAAACTCCCTTTCCTGAACTTCATAGTTTTTAAATGTGTATTTATTTGAGTAAGCTCTATAAAGTAAATAAAACACAAGATCAAAGAATGAAGAATAAGAAGATATATTAGGGTGGTCAGAAGCCTCTCATTTTCCTGCGCAGACCTGAATTGAGATGAGAAGGCAAGACTCTCCAAGATCTGTAGGAAAGCAAGATCTAAGACAGAGTGGTCAAGGCCCTGAGTTGGAACTGTAGGAACAGTGAGTCAAGACTCCAGACTCTGAAATCATCTTCACCTAGTGTGAGCTAGAACAAGTTCCTTATCCTCTGTGAACCTAACTTTTCTCATCTGCAAAATGAGGACAAAATTGTCAAGAGGATTGCGGATAGCTTAAATATAATGCCTGACATTTGGTAGAAATTCAGTTAACTGTATAGATTATTGTTTTAAATAAAAACATTCCTCTAACCAGGGAGTCAATTACATCTACTTTTATGGAAAGGATTTATCTAAAAACAAATTTGGCAGACTTCTTTTTTATTTTGAAAACTTTTAAGTCTTCCTTTCTTCTTTTTTCATTTTTTAGTACCACCTCCAGTCCCTAACCAAAATTTCAGTTCTGTTGAAAACATTCCTTTTTGCTTTCACACTGTTCTGTTAAATTATCATATTTAAATAGCAAAACCAAATTGGTTTCAAGAACTAAGACAAATGACTTAGTAAACTACTGCCATATCATTTATATATCTATGTAAATTATTCTGCCTCATATGGAATCCAAAATGCAAAGCAACAATTTGATTAAACAAATATTAAGTATATATTGATGATCTTCTTATAAACATTTTATTTTTATTTTTTTTTTGGTACAGGGGAATGAACTCAGGGAGAGACACCCAGCTACTGAGCCACATGCCCAGCTTTATTTTGTATTTTATTTGGAGACAGAGCATCGCTGTTGCTGAGGCTGGCTTTGAACTTGCAATTATCCTGCCTCAGCCTCCTGAGCCAGTGGGATTACAGGGGTGTGCCACCAGGCCTGGCTCATATAGACATTTCAGAAGTAGTTATTGTTCTGAAGTCCTTCAATTTTGGCTACCCATCTTCTTATTTCCAAAAAATAAAAGTAAAGACCAATAGAAATCTCATTCCATTGGTCTTTTAAAACGTAAGGGCAGAAATGTAGCTCAGTGATAGAAAGTTTGCTTGGCATGTACAAAGCTTTGGGGCACAATCCCTAGCACTGCAAAAATAAATCAAAAAGGGCT
>NW_026000082.1:7740473-7821361 GCF_001458135.2 Marmota marmota marmota | reverse complement strand
AGGGAGGGAGGAAGGAAGGAAGGAAGGAAGGAAGGAAGGAAATAAATGAATCATCAAATAAGTAAATATACTTTTAAAAAATAGTGTCAATTAGGTAATGTAGAATAACAAAAAGACTTGGACTAACATCTTTCATAGTCACTGGCTGGTTGTGTAATCAAATACAGGCCTCTAATGGTCACCTGATCTCAGAATTATTCTTTATCAAGTAAGATTATGCCATCTGTCTATTTCACAGTATTACAGTGACAAGTCAAATGAAATAAAGGAAAGCTTTCTGTAAACTGCAAAACACCATGTAAATGCTAGGAGTTGTTCCTCCTCAGTATTCTTTACTATGATAGCAACACTAGCCAGAAGTTGTACTTTTAGCACTTTAACCAATTGAAATGATCATGAGGCAAGAACAAGAACAAATCCTCCTGTTGGAATATGGCTGTCTTTGCAAGCCAAATAATGTAATACTGTCTGTATAAAATGAAGATATCTGATTCAACAAATTATTTGTTTCCTTTGTTAACATCCCCAGGATATAGCAGAAAGTTACTGAAACAGGATAGAAAGACCTGATAAAGAGAAAGAGAAAAACAAGGGACACTGCTGAATCCTCACCCAAGGGCCCATCACCTGGAAGCGCTCTGTAAAGTTGGCCATATACAATTCAATATTCTTGAAACAATAACAGCAAATTGAATATTTAGTGATGACTTAACTGATAAGCTACAAACAAAAATTCACAATATTTTTGAGTATTTAGGCTAATGAGAAGTATTTTGTCTTGTTTCCTATTCCATATTAATTAAAATATACTGACAATTTAGAAGGTAACTCCATACATTAGAAAATTCCTGTATCCTGATGAAGGTAGATGCTAAGAAATACCTTATTATGCAACAAGTTCAAGCTGAAAACATTTAAGACAGCTATTTAGGAAAACTATTTATGCAATCTAGCTACATTTAACGACAGTGTATTCCTCTGTCACCTAAGTTTTCCTTCTTTATACTTAAGGTACATGAAAAGAAATTCTCTGTGTACATCTTCCCAACACTGTCCCAAGAAGTTGCTTCTTAAAGGAATCATCAGACCTTTTCTTTCCAGGCTCCAACACTCTGAAGAACCGATGGATTATGAGAGCCATAGGTTACAATGTTTAGCAATGCTTTTAAAAAAAGATCACTATGATAAATGTTTAATCTTTCCTCCTGAAATGATAATACATGTGAAAGCTCTTTGGATCACTAGCAAAATTTTAAATTCTACATAGGTCTAGTTAAAATACTCCACAGAATATCAAGTTTTCAAAGCAGCATCCAAAATGTTATTCTTACCACTGATCCAAAATGTAATTTCTAATTTTCAAATAGCGTTCTGGTGTTTTAGCTTGGCGTCCCTCAAAAAACTCAGGAATTGCTTGTTTTTCTTCTTCCTGAATAATATTTCTATCTATTTCTACTTCTTGTTCTGGTGGCTTAAGCTCTTCTTCCTCATGGCTTTCCTCCACCATTTGGCAGGAAGAATGAAAAAGCATTTCATTATCACTAAAATCTTTCTGAATTTCACAAGGCTCTGGAGAAGGACACTGCCTGGAGTCATCTATTCCATTTCCACCTTGCTTGTCACCATTTTTAATCAGTTTATTGCATTTCTGATCATTTACTTCAGCTGAGTCATTTTCATTGTTGCTCTGTTTTTTGGTCCATGATGTAATTTCTGAGCTTGAAAGTGTTTTCATCTCATCTTGTTTTATGTTCTGAAGATATTCCCTGGAAGATCTGCAAAAGAGAATTTCCTGGCTTCTGATTTCTTGACTGGATTCATGTGTTTTACTATTAGGAATGTCTAACAAGAGACCACTGCTACAATTCTTATGTGATGTCTGAGAAGCCCACTCATCCACCTCATCTGTGATGTCTACTTCTTCATCATCAGACAACTTTTCAATTTTTACAGCATTCAGGTTGGGATCAGCACGTCCCCTTAAACATGATGGTGTCCATGCCTTTGTCCCTTTATCTTCATTTTTAACCTGATGATCACTGCTGCTCTTCTGATTTGGTGTTTCTTTCTCTGGACTCCATTTTACCTTATTAAAAATCAGAATAAGACACCCATAATATTAAGGTTTTAAAATTTAATCAACTGACAATAAATAAGATATAATGGTACATTAGACCTTCACTGTGCTTCTCCTTAATGTGTTTAAAACTGCTTTTTAAATGTAAAAGATCAACATTTTAAATTCCCATATATGACTCATGATTTGGTACTTTTAAAATAATAATGATCTATATAGAACTACCATGTATTTATTTTCAGTATTAAGTTTAAAATAGGCTTGAACTAACCAGAGACTAAACCAACAACTTTCATGTTAAGGTGTTCTATAAGATATTAAAAATATTTATAAAAGTCTACTTTTCAAAATGACAACCACAGCTGATCATTTCTTATGATGCTAAAATAATCCTTTACTTGGGAATTTACGTCACATATTTATATTCAGTAAGTTCAATCCATCTTTCATTTAACTACAGAAACTACTTTTTTGCAGGTTAACTTAATGCAGCTTCAATATTACAGAGTTTATAATGTTAAGCCATGGTATTATCTTCCACTCCTGATAATACCTGATAATGTAAGAAAAAGATGAAAGTCAATGAGTAAATATGAATTGAAATGAAAATTTTTATATATAATATTTTTGGAAAATCCTATAAATGACTGACACATCCAAGAGATATGATAGCTCTAAGTAAGAGATAATAGCTCCATTGTCACAAAAGAATCCCAGGATCATGTAAAGAACAAAAGGGTAGCAGGGGAAGGAGGAGATTTGGACATATAGCCTCAAATACCATTAAAAATCTTCTTATTTATTTGCAGCCTACTACATTTTAAGGTTTTCTGTTTGTTTTGCAATTCTGGGAATCAAACATGGGGCCTCATGCATGCTAGGAAGAACTTTACTGAATGAGCTAGATTCCCAGCCCTCAGCCTCCTGTTTTTAATCTCAAAATTCTGGATGAAATTTTGCATTAAAGTTCATAAAATTCTAATGTCTGTTATAATATAAATGTATCCTTCCACCCCACATTTATAAGTACAACTGATACTCCAACTTATTCCACATATTCTAATGTAAGAAGCATGGTATAAGAATAATCAGGTGAAGCTGTTTTTCTGTTCCTTATTACCTCAACCTTGATAAACTACTTCAAGTTGCTTTTGTTAGGTTGAAAGAGGTAGCAGTTAATTACTATACAATGAATACCTTCCATTACTTACTACCTATTCCCAGCTAACACCAAGACAAATATTGTATACTAGTTAGAACACATTAGTTACATTAAAACACCAAATTTCACTCAGGACATTTCCAAATTTTATATACTTGCATATTTAGAGCTCAAGCAAAATATGTTAAAAAGTTCTAAATATCAACATTACACAGCTGAATATAGCACAAATTACTTGAAAGATTAAGAAATTATATAACTATGTCTTTCTGAATATTATTTATTAAAGTTTTCAGAAAGTTCTCCACAAAATTTATAAAAACCTCGTTACTATTAAATAGATTCCAGAATCATGTTAGCATTTATGTCCTCTAAGCTGTAATAATAGATAAAAGTCTTTATAATGCAAATACTTAAAAAAGAAGAGATATTGTTTAGAGGAACACAAGACCTCTAAGCTTTTCTCTTAGGAATAATCCTTGCCTTCTAGAATGTTTTGGGGTAGTTAATATTTACCTTTAAACTATAGAAAATTAGGTAGTATAGTATATAAATACTATTTAATAGCAACAGTTAAAAAACTAAAGATATGCTCTAACGTGTTTAAAGTCAAACATGCATAGTGTTTTATGAGGTTAAAATACTTTTAATATAAAACTTTAAACAATAAGACACTAATACTTACATTATATATTTCTGGTTACTAATTTTGTTCTGCTTACCTTATTTTTAAAGTATTGTCTGGCATAACTCTTCACTTGTAAAACACTGCGACTTCCAATCAGCTTTGCAATTTTAGTCCACCTTCGACCAAATTTAGCCTGCGTAATCAAAATGGAAAAAAATTGCTTTTGATTAGCTTACTTATTAATATTTTAAGCAATGGCAAATTTGAAAAACAATTAAAACTATCTTTATCTATAGACTAAACCAAACAATGAAATCCTCCCTATAGACTGTGCTCTTTCAAATCAAAAAGCTCTCCCTTGAACCTGGACTTCTGAAAACAATCCAAAGCGATTTTAAAAATCATAGAAAATAATAATATATATGAAGATCCACCACTTGTGTTACCTAACTGTATACATTCATACTGCACATTACGATGTTCCAAAATCTAAGATATCTTTTAAAAATAAGTAAGTGCTCAAAAAGGAGGTAGGTGAACATTGGACATTTAAAGGATCAACTGAACATGTTTTACACTAATCACAAAATTTTCAGAACATCCATTGTGCCCCACACAGACACTTTTACTCTATACAAGTATCAGTGCAATGACTTACAAGTTTGAATCACGAATGAAGTAAACCTGTATCTAATGCCTCCCTCTTAGTGTCAAGGCTGTGCACCTGCTAACACTGAAGCTGAGGGGGAAAAAAACTGGGAACCGGAGGGAGCTCCCATGTTTTGAAGTACAGAAAGGAACACATACAATTTTATACAAAAGGGATTTTTAGGTATCAAGTATAATTCTCATTTAATATGTAAATCCTCTTTATAATATCACCACACAGAATACTTTCTACTCTCAAAGTAGCTCAACCATTTCAATTTTTTAGAATTCTTATAAGAACAAACAAACAAAAAAAAAGAAAAACCACCCAAAACTCAGGGAGGTAGACCCTAGAGGCAGATCCACAGGTCAAACAGTCACGTCTTATCAGTAACAAACAATAACAAATCATCTTCAAAGATCTGACCTGAATGACAAACCTTAACTTGTACACTTATTTCTGATATTCATTAGAAAATCTGACATGGACAATTTCTTAAAACTGAAAGTACTTCTGAGAAAATTGTTAGTAAGTATGAATTAATTACTGAAGATCAGCACTTAACAAGGAGCACTGGCATAAGCCTGTAATCACAGCAACTCAGGATGAAGCAGGAGGAGCACAAGTTCTAGGTCAGCCTTAACAATTTAGCAAGGCCCTAAGCAACCAAGTGAGATCCTGTCTTAAAATAAAAACTTAAAAAGGGCTAAGGTGGTGAAGTGCCCCTGGGTTCAATCCCCAGTACAATAAAAGAAAAAGAGATCAGCACCTAGTTGAGACTAACTTACTGAAGAATCAGTTCTCTTTTTTTGTGTGAGTGGGTAGTAAAAGCAGTTAAATAACTTGATAGCACAGAATAGTAGATCTAGAGATCTAGATAAAAGTATATCACTGGGAACATCAGAAATTTGGACAACATGAACACTGGAGAAAAGATACTAATGAGAGTAGCAAGGAAAACATGCACCAATTTCAAAATAAAGGGACAGTCCACTGCCAAAGGAAAATAAGAAAAAAACCTTCCTTAGTTGTTCAGTATCACATAATTCCCTTCTCGTATGCCTGAGACAATTCAGTATATATGCAAACTCTGTTTTTTGTTTATGAAAGCATTCTAATTCAAATATCTCTTAATGTAGATAGGTAGATTTCTACCTATCTCTATATAAGTAAATACATATTTGCTTATAAATGGACAAAATATCTTAGGAAGGATATACAAAGATGACGACACTGATTACTTCAGAAGTGAGAGGGAGACTTAACACCCTATAACTAGATTACTTTTGACTTTTGAGCACACAAATGCATTCCCATAACTACCAACAATGTCAACAATTAACAACCAAAAAATGGTTGAAAACAAACTATTTCACACATATGTATATCTGATCTTTATAAGGGACAAAACATAAAAGCTGTCAGCAGACTAAAATAAATTACTGGTTAATTAAAATTAGACTATGATGCAAAGGACTGAAATACCAATATAGGAAAAAAATCACCAGTACGGGGGAAAAAACCCTCAATATCGTTTAGTATTCACAGAATTTATAGATACCATGGTTTTAACTAGAAAAGCAAAAACATTTTATTTCTCATCATCTATAGAAATGTAAATATTTCAAATTGCATTTACAAATCTTAAATAATTACACAAATATTATATATATATATAATTTCTAAAGTAGTTTATAAAATACAGAGTAACAAGTATCTTAAAAGAAAATATATAATCTACTCTTGTTAAAGACAAATTTCCTGAACATTTTTGTTAAAAATTTCTTCATATTAAGGAATATTTTCAGAAATGAGCATACATCTTTTCCCCATTATATAATCTGTGCATTTTTAAATAGATTTCAGTGAAACATTCATACAAAAGAATGTTTTGTATGAATTTATTTTGTATGAAATTATTCTGGTCTTCATATCTATGCATAAAACATTTGCCTGTGTACATAATGGCAAACAGTTTATTAAAGAACAACTCAGCTGATCACCCAGCTTAACACAAAGTTTTAGACAACTAAATATTTTACCTTTTAATCCAGAGAGTTGGTGTCATGTATACAGATAACAGCACAATTTCTTGGATTTTACTAATACCCCAAAAATGTTTATATCAAAGTACTGATTCAAATCTATTTTAGTACCTTAGTTAAAAGGAATTCTCTTGTACTACACTATAAACATCATTACTCTAACTACAGAAAAACTCAAGTTGTTAAATAAATTTAATTAAAAGCTCTGGTCTCTACGATTTAATCTTATAACTCTATCAGTATTTGCTTTTAGAATCATTTTTACTATAAATTAAAAATTGCTCTATTTACCAGCCCTTGTTCAAACAGCTCTTTTTCTTCTATCGTCCACTTTACTGAGTAACTGGCTGGTTTTGTAGGAGAGTGTACCCTGAGAGGAAAAAGAGGAATTGCAAAAAAATTTCTGAAATGGAACATTCCTTATGTATGCAGCTAAAGATTATAGATAGCCATGGGCTAAAACGAATCAAAGAATTAAAAAATAAAACAAAAAAAGAAGGCTACAGCCTCTACCTAGGGGGAGAGATTTACCCTGTCATGTATCTCTACTATGAATGATACGAACCCCAAAAGATATAATCCCCGGGTTTGAGTGAGGATAAAACTAAAGACATCAAAGGAAGTCAATGTAAAAACCAACAAAACAGCCCTCTTAGAATGAATACAAAGCAGCAGGTGTTAATACATTCCCCAATCCTAAAGGTATCTAAGAATTTACAATGATTCCAGAAATATCTCTGATTTAATTACTGGGTAAATCCATATAAATACTGAGCCAGAAGAGAAGTTGCAAAACCATGGCATTACACTTACTGCTTTTAAAATCATTTTAGTAAATTAAAAATAAAATGCTGATGAAGCTAATTCACTCAAGTCATTGATCTTTCTATTAATTTCACATTGTTATTGTTCACTCCACAAAATACAAACATCAAAGGCTGCTCAGTGGTCAAGTTCCTGCATAATTACCACTATGTAAATTATATAAATCCATTTTTTTTTATACTGGGGATTGAATACAGGGGTATTTTACCACTGAGCTGCATTACGAGTCCTTTATTTATTTATTTTGTTTGTTTGTTTAAATTTTGAGATAGGGTCTCACTAAGCTGAGGGTCTCACCAAATTGCTGAGACTGGCCTTGAACTTTCTCTCCTCCTACCTCAGTCTCCGAAGTTGTGTAGGATTACAGGCCTGTGCTACTGGGCCTAGTAATCAATCCATATTTTAACCAACTATATACTTACAAGTTTATAATGCTAAATAGTTTTTTTACTTACAAGTTTATAAATGCTAAATCAATATTTTCCAAATATTGGGAAAAAATATTTGTAAGATAAAGTTTCTAGATAATGCTTGAAAGCCATAAATCCAAATTAGATTTCTGCTGAAAATTAGTTAACACAGCAATAGAATTCAAGTTAATATACAATGTATTAGGTAATAGGTTTCTTAAAATTTCCCCATAAATCTCTATGAATCTATCTTTCCCATAATTTGATGAATTGCCTCTATGGGTCACAAAAGAAATTCTAGCTAATAAATATCAACATACTTATGGCATTCTTACATCTGTACTAGAAACTCTGTTTTTATATTTATTTTGTTTTTTTAATCAAGAGGGCTTTTCCTCAAGATAACTATAATTTTTGAAAAATATTCCATAATTTTAAATGATCAGAAAGGTTTTAAAAATATAAAACAGAAGTACATACATGATTTTTGCTGTTTTCTGCAGACTGCACCACATGAAAAAAAAAATAAGGAAGCTTGAGAAGAAATTTCTAAAAATGCATTTATATGTTTAACAGTTTAAATTGATTTTACCTGTTCGTTTGTTTTTTATTATCTTCCTTTTTATCAAGCCAGAATTTTCCTGGAAGTGATTTTTTAGATAAATAATACCTGTATGATTATTAAGGATACTTTTAAAATAAGATTAATCTCATAAAACTTTTGTGTGACATATAAAATTGGCATTTATAGACTCATGAAAGTCATACTTTGTTTGACTTGGAAAACTTGAAATTCGCAAAACCAATTCTGAAAGCCTCTTCTAGGTCCACAAAAATTATGGTAAAAATATCATACCTCAGTGTTGTTACAGGTATAAATTATATGTAATATCACACAATGCCTGCACAAAATGTGCTACATAAATGCTAATTTCTCTTCTCTATTAGAAGTGAGAAGAAATAGCCTTACTGTTTAAAACTTTTTTTCTAAAATATACGGGGAGTATAATAGATGAATTAGATTGGTTGTCTACAGTAATTTGAGAATATTGTTTCCATATTTCTAAAGATAACAGAGAATAGTTCAGCATTCCCCTCTACCCTAATGAAAAGAACACTGAGATCAAATCTACAAAGGATCTCCTTCTCTCAAGTTCTTGAAACTAGCCTATTGCAATACTGTCATTAATCCAAACTACTATTTACTTAACAAATATTTATTGACTATACACTGCACCAGGTATTATGTTAGGTACTATGAGTTGAGGACAAAAAATATAAGCAGACATTACCCTGTCTTCTAAATGCTTGCATATAATTCTCCTCTCATTATTATAATTTCTGTTACCATTTCTTAAGTAACTACTTCAGTGTTCATTAACCTAGAATTCTACCGTTTAATATAGTGGCTACTAGCCATATGCGACTCTTGAGCACTTAAACTCCATAACTGGCACGAACTGAAATGTTTTCTAAGGATAGAAAACACAGGGTTCCAAAGATTGAGTATGAAACAAAGAATGTAAAACATTTCATTAATAATGTTTACAAAAAATATTTTAAATGATGTATTATTAGAATTATATATATAAATGATATATTATCAAAATAATTTTATCTGTTTTAAATAACTAGGAAATATTAAATTATATGTGCCTCTCATTGAATATCAATTATTTAGGCTATAACTGCAATGTTTGGGAAATGTTAGAAAATAAGAAAGTCTATAAGAAGCTAATCTTTGATAATTAAAATCAACACAGCAATAATTGGGATGAATTAAAAATAAACCATAATTTATTAGACTATTAATAATCTTTATAAGTCATATAAGAAATCATTTTGTTCAACCTTTCCATTTAACATATAAGAAAACTGAGTCTCAAAGAAGTTAAATAACGAATATCACACACAAAGGAAAAAATGAGGACAATAAATCAAAGGCATTTCTGTGTATCAGTGACAAATCCTCTGAAAGGGAAATGAGGAAAACTACCCCATTTACAATAGCCTCAAAAAAAAAAAAAAAAAAGAAAAAAGTACACACACACACACACACACACATCGTGGAATCAAACTTAATGAAAGAACTCTACAATGAAAACTACAGAATGCTAAAGAAAGAAATTAAAGAAGACCTTATAAGATGGAAAGATTTTTCTCTTGCTCTTGGATAGGAAAAATTAATACTGTCAAACTGACCATACTACCAAAAGCACTATACATACTTAATGCAATTAAATCAAAATCCCAATGTCATTCTTCATAGAAACAGAAAAAATAGTCATGAAGTTCATCTGGAAAAATAAGAGACCCAGAAAAGCTAAAGCAATCCTTAACAAGAAGAATGAAGCAGGTGGCATCATTATACCAGACCTTAACCTATACTACAGAGGAACATAACAAAAACAGCATGGTATTAGCACCAAAACAGACTTGTAGACCAATGGTACAGAATAGAGGACACAGAGACTAACCCATATAATTACCGTTATCTTATATCAGACAAAGGTGCAAAAATGTTCATTGGAGAAAAGGTAGCCTCTTCAACAAATGGTGCTGGGAAAACTGGAAATCCATATGCAACAAAATGAAATTAAACCCCTATCTCTCACCATGCACAAAACTCAACTTAAAGTGAATCAAAGACCTAGGAATTAAACCAGAGACACTGCATCTATTAGAAGAAAAGGTAGGCCCAAATCTCCATCATGATGGATTAGGCTCAGACTTCCTTAATAAGACTCCAATAGCATAAGAATTAAAACCAAGAATCCATAAATGGGATGGATTCAAATTAAAAGGTTCTTCTCAGCAAAGAAACAATCAGTGAGGCAAACAGAGTGCCTACATTTGGGAACAAATCTTTACCACATGCACATCAGATAGAGCACTAATCTCTAGGATATATAAAAAAATCAAAAATCTCAACACCAAAAAAAAAAAAAAAACCCAATCAATTAATGGGCTAAGGAACTGAACAGACACTTCTCAGAAGATATAAAATTAATCAACAAATATATAAAAAAAATGTTCAACATCTCTAGCAATTAGAGAAATGCAAAACAAAACTACTCTAAGATTTCATCTCACTCCAGTCAGAATGGCAGCTATTAAAAATACAAACAACCGTTAAGTGTTGGTGAGGATGTGGGGAAAAAGGCACACTCATACATTGCTGGTGGGACTGCAAATTGGTGCAGCCAATATGGACAACAGTATGGAGAAACCTTGGAAAACTGGGAATGGAACTACCATTTGACCCAGCTATCTCACTCTTCAGTCTATACCCAAAGGACTTAAAAACAGCATACTGTAGGGACACAGCCACATCAATGATTACTGCAGCACAATTCACAATAGCTAAACTGTGGGACCAATCTAGATGCTCTTCAGTAAATGAATGGATAAAGAAAATGTGACGTATATACAATGAAATATTATTCATCATTTTATTCTCTTTTAATAGAGAATAAAATCATGGCATTTATAGTAAATGGATAGAGTTGGAGAATATAATGCTAAGTGAAGTTAACCTATCCAAAAAAATCAAAAGCCGAATGTTTTCTCTGATTTAAGGATGCTGATTCATAATGTGGTTGGGAGGTGGGCATGGGAGGATTAGGACAAAGCGGAGGGAAGAGAAGGGAGGAGGTAGGGGATAGGAAAGAAGGTGGAATGAGGTGGACATCATTACCCTAAGTACATGTATGAAGACTCTACTTTGCATACAAGCAGAGATATGAAAAATTGTGCTCTTTATGTGTAATATGAATTGTAATGCATTCTGCTGTCATATATAACAAATTAAAATTTTTTAAAAATGAGGACAAGAGACTAGTGGCTGAGGCTGAAACTTAGATAAGTAGCCACAATTTTGGGGATAAAATATTCATTCTACAGTATTTGCTTTATGTTTTGTACTTAAGATTCTTCCCACAAAACACCTGTAAATTATAGAGTAAAAAGTGAAAAGAACTTTTACATATTATAATTTTGAATCCTTAGAAAAATGAACCTCTTTTAAGTTTTAACTCTGAAAATGGAAATTGGCTTTAAGGTTCTAACTGACTTAAATATTCTATAGTTTCAATTCAGTACTCACATATCACGAAGTGTTGGCTGACAACAAAATTCTAAAAAATATTAAGTTGGATCTCAGACTAAGCAATAAAACAGAACTTGAAGAATAAAATAAATGCTTTCTCATAGATAGAAAATATTGTATTACATGATAGCAGTCTGTAACCAAGTAATACCCATCTAGGAACTAAAGTAGCCTCTCTCATCATTTTTACATTGATTTTTTAAAACTGAAACCATAAATGCCCCTATAATCACTAAAGGATACTCTTCTTCCAACAACATTTTCTCAATGACAGCTCTGTTCTCTTCACTGATGGTGCTATCAAGAGTCCAAGGCTATTAAAAAAAAAAAAAAAAGGAGTAAGAACACATATTTTTATTATGTTTTGGAAATATTTTTCATGTTTTAGTAAGCAAAAATATATAATATTATAATTACAAATAATAACAGCTACTATGTATTGAGTGCAGACATCTTTGATTCTCACAAAAACTATGAGATAAAACTTCATGCTCACTGATAGCACTGCAGCATTTTAGGTGGAAGAAAGAGTCCTTAAACCAGCATTGTCAAATTCCAAGGCTCATGTTCCTCCCCACAATGAGATAATAATGGCTATTATATATGAGGAGTTATTAGGCATCAGATATCTTACTAGACACTAAACAAATTTCCAAAACTTACAATTCTTTTTTTCCCTCAGCCACAATCTCTCTGTGGATGATCATGCATATTTTCAACTCCAAAGTTATAAATTATCAGCTCATATATGTTCTCCAAGCTTACATCCAACTGTTCACTCAAGATTTCATCTTGGATATAATTGGCTTTTCAAATTTAACATATTCAAAATGAAACTTACCATTACATATCTCCAACTGCTTCTTCTGTTGCTTTTCCAACATCGTAAAAGGCATTACTAGTCACTAAGTTCCTCCATCTAAAAACCCAGTAATTATTGTGGATTCTTTCTTTTCCCCAGTCTCCACATTCAATCTGCCAACCAGCTCTACCTCCAAAATATAATTCAAATCTGTTAATGTCTCTCTCTTTTGCTACCACTAGGGACAAGCCACCATCATAAATCTTACTTAGATTACTTCAAATGTTTCCTAACTGGTCCCTTTGATTCCACTCTTGCTTCCCCTCCAATCTAATCTTTACCCTAGCATCCCAAATTAATTGTATCAAAATGAACTTACACATTTGAATAGAATCTATACCCTAAATTAACTGTATCAAAATGAACTTACCCATCTGTATAAAATCTATGTAAAGTGTTTCAATGAGATGATTCAGTTCTCTTAAAATAAAATGTAAGCCCTTTAACATAATTTAACTCACAAGCCCTAAATGACAAGAGTTCTTACCTGCTTTCACATCTCTCTTTCCCACTATATTCTAGACATGGTATAGGGCTCCTTCCTTCAACCAGAGCTTTTGCAATTGTTATTCCTTTTACCTAGAATTCAATTCTTTTCTCAATTCTTCACATATCTCCCCATTCTTCCTATTAATTTTTAGCTTAAAATATCACCTCCCCAGTTTCCCTCATTGACAATTTATCTCAAGGAGGCTCCCCACCCTGGTATTCTCATCAGCACTTTATTTCCTTCATAATCTACAAATGGTTTGCCTACTTATCACCTCTCTCTCCTACTGAATGAATACAAACTCTTTGAAAGTAGGACCATATCTGTCTTGATTATAGCTGTATTCCCCAACTTGGACTAGTGTCTGGCATATAGTAGATATTCAATAAATAACTGATAAATAAAGAAATGAAAGTAGGGTTAATCCCCACTGTTTACTTGAAGAAACAAAGGTTCACAAACCTGAGAAGTGGCAGAGTCAAGAATTTGTACCTAAATCCAACTGGCTCCAAAGTTGTTTCTCAATAGGACATTTTTCAAAATTGAAAGAAAAATGAGGTTTCTTCCATTATGAAAGTAAGAAAAAAGTTCTTATGTATTATCTATGTTATTTCTGAAAACTAGCCCTCTGTTAAAAATAAGAAAGAGGCACTCTGGGCAATGATAACAGTTTCATACAATACTTACAATAAGGCCATTCTCATTTCTCCATGATGAGTCCAGATAGTGATCTTGTAAAAGTGATGCTTTATTTTCATCATTTCTGTAATAATTAAGAAAATGGCTATAAGAGATAAATATTGGTTAATGGCTATAGCTCATACTCAGGGACTCTGGTGTAGGTTTCTTCTCCCCTTAAAAAGATTTAATATAGCAAAAATGCCTACTGTACCTCCTTGGCCTATAAGGAAAAAAATACCCAGGCAACAACCACAACATACTCTGTGGCCTTGAAGTACCACTTCAGTTTTGACTCATGTACTCATATGTGTAAAAGAACTCAACTTTGTAATTTAACCTTTTAACTATATCTAAACCATAAAAAACTTCCATCTATAGCATCAACCTCAAAATGAAGAAAAAAAATCAAAACTAGATGGAAAAATTAAAATAGAAATTACTAAATGAAGTTTTAATGACATCCCATACACTTTTCTTTTTTGTAATGGGGATTGTACCAAGGGATACCTCACCATGAGCTACATGCCCAGTCCTTTTTATTTTCTAAGACAGGGTCTCACTAAATTGCTGAGGCTGGCCTCAAACTTGCGATCCTCCTTGCCTCAGAGTCCCAAGTCGATGGGATTACAGTAGTGTACCACCACACCTAGTTCTACTCATATAATTTTTAAAAATTAATTTGGGTTATTTGGAGGACTTCTATGTCCATCGGGGAATCAAACTTTATTAATTTTCTCACTCCTTTCATTGTACTAACAAGTTACAAAGTACACTACATAAGTAAAAAGGCTAGCTCGTTAAGTTCTCAGGACCACAAACTGTGATATAATTAAATTTAATATTTTGCTTTTGTACACTTGAAGTTACAAATTTTCTAGTAATGACTTTTCCCTGGCCAAACTTTTCCCCAGGTTTAAATTCAAGGACCAACTCTGATCTGGAAGAGGCTAAATAAAGGATTCTGTCTCTTGTATCAGCAAAAGGAAATATTTGCTCAAATAACTAGGTCTACCAAGTGTGTGGGAGTTGGGACTATTATCATTTCAAGTTCACTGCACAAATCTCTTCACATAGTACTCTCTAATAGGAAGGATTAGCAATATCTACACTCTGGTGTATGCATATGAACACTGCCCTAATCTCCATACATACCACAAATCAACATGTGTAAGTCTAAAATCACTTTTTCTCCCAAATCTGTTACCCTTCCATTGTTCTTTATCCCAGTTAATTGCACCATCACCTCCCTGGTTATCCAAACCAAAAGTCTGAATCTGCTGTTCTTTCTTCACAATCCTTATTCAGTCTGCTTGACAATTCTATTGTTTCTCCCTTTTCCAAACCTAGTCTTTCCACTGTATTCATACTTAGTTTGAGATCTCATAGTTTCAGACCTTACAGCTTTCCTGCCTAAGTATAAGAGATAAAGCCGACAAGCTATTCATCTTTCATCTTTTCTTCACTTTATTCCAGCTGTCACTATAAAACGTTTACTGTCTATCTTATCCAACAGCAATATTAGTTCTGTATGAGGAGGGACTTGATTTTTACAACAGCTATATACCTAGGCCTGGCATGTACATGGTGCTCAATTCACACTTGATTGAATGAACAAAGTAGGTGGGTCACAAATCACACAGGTCTCTAGTAGGGAATTGAAGATTTATCACAAAATCAATTGGAGACTGAAGGGAATAATATTCACATTTGGTAAGAAAGACCCTATCTTTAGTAAAGAATAAAGGGGGTCAAGGAGACAAAGACCAGTAAAGAATCGATTATAAAAATACCAAAAAAAAAAAAGGTGGCAGCAACTTATATCTCAGGAACAAACAGTGTGACCAGAAGTAAATACATTTGAAAGGATATGTAAACAGAATGAACAGTTCCTTAACAACTAATAGAATGGGAAAGTAGAAAGAGTTAAGAAAAAGGGATGAAGTTTTAGATCTGTGTCTTATATGACCGGATGGGTGGCTGCCGGTGCCACTTAGTAAACTAGGGAACATCAGAGAGGCAGGTCTGGTGGAGAAAGTTTGTAAGTTGAGATTTAAGTACTTGTGGGACATCCAAGTGCTGATAGATTCAGAGAGTTGAGTAAATTACTCTGAAGCTCAGGAGAAAGATTTGGGTTACTGACAGATTTGGGAGATATTAGCATGTATTAGGTTCAACTTGGGGAACTTCCATGGAAGAACATTGGTAAAATTTCATATGGAGCATCTAACAAAAGTTACGTGACTATGAAGAAGCAGAAGACCTATGACAAATCCCTTTTTAATATCATCATTTAAAGAACAAGCAGAAGAAAAGGAAGACAAGAAAAAACAATAAGAACAGAAGGAAAACTAAAACGCCATCTTTTAATTTTGGTACCTAGCACTCAGAAAATGGTTAAAAGCAGTATGCTTTAAATTTATCTTCAAGAGTTCCACAAATGCTATTATCAGCTGTAATTACACATTTCAGGGGGCACCAGTTATACTAAATTCCAGATGACTGTAGCCCCATTTACAAGAACATAATGTCAATAAGGCTCCTTGGAATCACATAAAGCAATGAATCTGACCATCAGGAGCCAATAATCTTTGTAGTTCTGCTTGTATGAGACAGATTGAAGAGCCACCACTACACCTAAGGCTGAAAAAACAGGAAGGAAGAAAACGAGAAAAGGGAGAAAAATTAAACACAATAAGAAAAATTAAGATAAAACCATGAAAGAGGCATAGAGCCAAAATCCTCAGATGATCTTCCAAGGCAAACTCATTTCTTTATAGACTGCAGATTAAGTATCCCTGTCCACTTACTTCATTGACTTGTTATGAAACATAAATTAAATCAAGCATTCAGGGGCTGGGGATGTGGCTCAAGCGATGGCGCGCTCGCCTGGCATGCGTGCGGCCCGGGTTCGATCCTCAGCACCACATACAAACAAAGATGTTGTGTCCGCCGAGAACTAAAAAATAAATATTAAAAATTCTCTCTCTCTCTCTCTCTCCCTCCCTCTCTCACTCTATCTTTAAAAAAAAAAATAAAATAAATCAAGCATTCAAAAATACTTAAAATTTAAAGCCTACACAAATTGTGAACAATTGTTATGAAAGACTTCCTACTTATCTGTATAGCTTCCGACTGCTCTGCGTAAAGATCCATATTCCTCACATTTTTATAGTTCTTTAGAATTCACACTTGAAACTCCCTATCTTAGTGCCTCATGGTCAAGGTGGGTACTTTTCTCCTTCTGAGCCCTGATATCAAGAGGAATCACATGAAATTGCCACTTCACATGTCAAAAATGGCCTATGTAACGTAACTCGATGCAATTAGAACATAGATCTGATTTCTATTTTGTATAGACTTGAAAGGGACAGGGAAACCGAAGATGGTGTGTTGGGTCATTACTGAAAGGAGGCACATTTCTTACTTTGAAAGCAAAGACGCAAAGGAGGTTGTTTCAAACCATATCATCCTGTTCTGCAGGAATAGGTACTAAAGGAAACCATCCCCGAGGATGAGGACTCATTTGATCTTCACAACGACCTTATGAGATATACATCATGACCCCCAACTTACATACAAGCAGTCTGAGGCTCAGACAAGTTAAGCGTCTTGCCCAAGGTCACAAGGCTAGTTACTGGTAGAACCAGCAAAAGCAGAAGGAAAGTCCAGAACTGTCCAGAACTCTAAAATCTGACCCCTTTCCTTTAACTCATGCTGCCTCTTAGGAAGTTTTTCGCAACTACCCCTATGTAGAAAAAGGAACGAAACGACTCGTCCAAGGTCGCACGGATAGCAAGCGATGGAAGATGAGTCCCTGAGCTCAGGTCCGGTCTACTAGGTGCCCTCATTCTAGTTACTGACGGCAGATTCTGAGGCAAAGGGAATGCAAGAAGGCATCCGAATTGTTGGAGCAAGTGCAATAAGCTAAGAGAAAACTGCTCCCTCACAGCATCTCTGTAAAAAAGTTAAAGAGCCATGCGGACACTTGAGTACCTGAGCTCAAGTACCATTCTGCTGGGCTCAGGACAAGCTAGCGGGCGGAACCCGCGCTTCGACTTCCGGGACCAGAGGAGACTCTGGCCCAACACACCATCTTCGGTTTCCCTGTCCCTTGCCGGACCCGCAGCCAAGGATCCACGGTCCTCCCCTCGCATCTATGCCCGCCCCCATCCCGGGGAGACCCCGTCTCTGCGCCTCACCCTGGCGGTGCCGCCGCAGCCGCAGACACCACATCCCCTTCGATATCCACATCTGCCTCTTCCGCAGCCATGATGGCACCTGACCCCGTCAGTCTTCCCGAGAGATACCGCGAGAGGTGGCGCGCAGGGGCGGGGCCGAGGTCGTTGCGTCACGGGGCGGAGTTGAAACCTCGCCCCGAGCTAGGGAGGCGGGACTATGAGAGGAACTGGGTCTCCAAAGGCGGGGGCTTGGTATTAAATGTTTTGACGTGTAAAGAGATCTAGGAAAGTCACCCAGGCAGGACTTCTAGGAGCTTGTGTTCCAGGACAGATTCTTTGACGCCTCACTTCTCTCATGTGTGCAATGGGGATACCAGCAAGTATCTTTCTAGTCAGATGAAAAAGTCAAATCAGACCTACTTTGTGAACTCCTCAGGAGGCAAAGGTGAAGGACACTTTTGGGCTCGTTAAATATCTCTCTGTCGCTCTCTCTCTCTCTGAAAAACTTGACTTGTGTGAAGTGTAGAAAGACTTACATTTCAAAATGCAACAAAAATATATTAATATAACTTATGGTTGTGTTTTTTTATGGCGATCTTTACAATTTAAAAATCACTCTCATGACTGTTAATCCTTATAATAACCCAGTAAGGCAAGCAAGGCCATATCATCAGTTACACTTCACAGATGAAAAACTGAAGCTCAGAAAATTAACATGATTGCCCAAGGACAGCCCAAGGAATTCAGACCTTTTTGACTCTTCCCTAAGTGTTCACTGCATATAAATCAACATTGTTAGAAGCTCTTGAGGATAAACACCATTTCTGCCAAAAATTGATGGCTTTTCAAGAACTTAGACATTGCCCTTACACATTCCTTTACTTACTTCACCAAGGATTCCCATTGACTCATTTGTCTTCATCCCCCACACCCCGCCCAGTTATGAATACTTGAAGGATAAAAACTGTCTGATAGTCCTTAAACTAACAACATTCAGCATGGTATCAGGAGTGTAGTAGTGCTCAATAAATGTTGAAGAAGCGAATGAGTCAGCAAAATGAGCTTATTTCCCACATCATTCTTAATTTGTCTCATCTCATTTTTGTTTATTCTCAGAGCATAAGATGGGCTGAACCATGAATGTAATGGAAAGAAGATGGAGAGAAAGATTTTTAAAGATGAGAACCCAGTGCTCAAAAACTGAACACTGTGAGTGCCCATTCTCAGGCCACCTGAGGGTGCTCTTCTGTTGTCAAGGGTCTTATCCAGTGACCAGCTCCCATGATAACACCATGTCTGCACAGAGTAGGTATTTTAAAGTGTCTGTTGAATTTAATTTAGAGCAGATTTAGGATTTGTTGTACATGGACGAGATAGTAAAAAAAAAATGTAGAATAGAGCTGGGTGCAGTGCTGCATGCCTGTAATCGCAGCAGCTTGGGAAGGATTGCAAGTTCAAATCCAGCCTCAGCAACTTAGCAAGACCCCCGTCTCTAAACAAAATATTCAAAAACCCTGTAAATGATGTTGCTCAGTGGTTCAGTGCCCCTGGGTTGAATCCCTGGTGGGAGAAGGAGGAGGAGGAGGAGGAGGAGGAGGAGGAAAAGGGGAAGGGATGTACCTTTCACTGACATTTACACACCAGGTCTGGATGAGGACCCTGGCAACACTGGAAATTTGTTGTATCAAGTTCGATACAACAAATTAGTTGTATCCTAGAGAATAATACACAATACTGTGTGAACAGTGTCTCCTGCAGGCTTTTGCTAGTCCAGGACCCTACATTGGTAGGCATTGAAATATAGATGGAAGGAAGGAAGGAAGGAAGGAAGTCATCTCAATGCCTCCCTTGACAGAGTCCTTAGTTAGGAAAAAAGTCATCTCAATGCCTCCCTTGACAGAGTCCTTAGTTAGGAAAAACTATCAATTGAAATCCATCCAGTACTGACATGGCTGTTAGACTCATCATACCAGAACATTAAAGCATTCTTCATAACTGTATTGTGTAAATTCAAAAAGTTAATAGAGGCACGGAAAATACAAAAAAAGGATAAAATTCAACTTCTGGGGATGAAAACTACAATGTGTGAGATGAAAAATACACTATCAAGATTGATGACATGTTAGATATTGATGAAGAAAGGATCAGCAAACTTGGATACATAACAAAAAGAGACCAAAAAAAAAAAAAAAAAGGAACACACAGAGAAATAAAAAAAAAATTAAAAATGAACAGAGAATCCATAAGGGAACTTCAAGCATCTCAGTATGTATGCAATAGGAGTCTCTAAAAAGCAGGGGTAAGGGATCATAGAAAATATCTGAAAAAATAATGCCTGAAAAGAATGTCCAAATTAGAAGAAAACTGTAATCTCATAGATCCTAGAAACTGAAGAAACTCCAAGCAGAAAACAATAAATAAAAAATATACTAGGATCCATTATGATCAAATTACTCAAAACCAATGATAAAGAGGAAATTTTGCCAAAGGAAAAAAAAAAGGCATGTTACCTACGTAGGGACAAAGAATGACATCAGATTTCTTGTTGAGAACAGCGAAAGCAAGAAAACCTAAAAGCAACATCCTTAAAGTAGAGAAGGGGGGAGTGTAGCAAATCACCTCACTTAAAATTCTATGCCTAGTAAAAATACTTTTCAGGAGATGAAGGCAACCTAAAGACTTTTATATGATATACAAAATCTGAAAGAACAAGAAACATTAGAGGACATCTAATCAGGCAGAAGGAAATTACGTAAGATGGAAATATGGATCTACACGGAAGAATGGAGATCAGGGATAACAACTACATAGGTACATATGCAAGATTTTTTCTTAGCACTTAAATCTCTTTAAAAAGAATATTAGCCATTTAAAAATAATACCAATATACTGTGAGATTCATAACATATATGCAAATAAAATGTGTGACAACAATGTAAAATCTAGGAAGAAAGACGTGCAAGCACAATATTGTAAGGTTCTTACACCATTCAAGAAGTGGCATAATAGCCCTTGAATATGCATTAGAGATTATAGTATAAACCCTTGCACAATTACTAAAATAACAAGACCATGTTTGAATGTTAAAATTTGAAAAATACATTAATAAATTACTTGCAACTTTTTAAGTAATAAAAGGGGGTAATTATTAACTTGCTAAGGGACACAGATTTAGGAAGTAATGGAGCAGGAATTCAAAGGGACAAAGATATTATTTTTCCTACCCCAGACTGTCTTTCGTATGTGTGTGTGTGTGTACACATAGGTGTATCTTCAGAGTTAAGTAGGAAGACCACCTCATCAGTGTAGAGATGGACAAGTAAATGTAAATGTAAAGAAATGGAAGGACATTTAGGCCTGAATGAATGTGCACAGTGTTAGATGCTGCCAAGCAATGTTGAAGAAAAAGGAAGCTGGAGTGTTATAGGTTGCTGGTTCTAATATGGCGGAAGATTCTAATATTTTTTGTCTCATTGGCCTAATCATGTATGCTCTGATAACTTCTATGGTAGGAGGATGATTTTTTTTTCTTTTTATTGCTTTATTCCTATGGACTACATCAGTATTAGTTTCATAGCAAGCATTCAATAAATATTTGTTGAATAAATGATCAAAAAAAAAGACCAACCAAAATGAACACACAGAGGAATTTTTTAAAAATTAAAAATGCATAGAGAATCACTGAGTTGTAAGGCAAATTCAAGTTCCCCCAATATATATGCATTTGGAGTCTCTGAAAAGCGGGGGTGGGGGGGTTTGCCCCTGTATGAAGCCATTACATTGGAAACATAGCTGAGTCTCCTTGTTGTAACTCCAGATTCAGAAAGCAATAAACCTACATATATTATGACTTATCTTTTCACAAAGCAAGAGAATGGACAGATCATACTGATGGGAGCTTTACAGACAGGTGGCAGTTACAATTCTTGATGCAAAGGACAACTTGGCAGGCTGGTAAGCCAATCAGTCTTGTGAGCCTTTCAAGTAGTACGAGTCACCCGGGTCTGGCCTCTTTGCTCTTGGAGAGGACAAACCAGTCTGCAGGCTCTTCAAGCATGTGTGCTCCACACATCCCTCCACTATCTGACCTTGTCACGTCACTTTTACTATTTTTTTCTTGTTTATTTACAAAAAAGCAGAGGGCAAAATGGTTAAATTCAAGCTAGTTGTCTTTGCAATTAACAATTTACTTCCTTTAAACAATGTTAAAATTAAAGTCTTACGGGGGATCATATATTTAGATTTTTATTTTGGAAATTAACTTTTATTTTTACTCTTAATCCTCTTAAAATGTCATTATGTATTTAAAATGCATAATGCTTATATAGAAAAGAACATTTTTATTCATTCTGATTCTCTATTTTCCTGCAAACTGAATGAATATTGGGGTAATTTTAGACTGTAGGGGGAGAAAGATGAATTATGGATAGAGAGGATGTGCCAAGCCAATATGAACACCTGCCTATCCCAAATATCATGTAAGGCAGGATCTTCTTTGACCCTCCTAGGATTCTTGCCAAGAAAGTATTATCATCCCCAGGTCAGGTAACTTAAGATTCAGAGAGTGATGACTACATAGCTAGTGAGTATCAGAGCTGGAATTCCAGCCCAGGTCTTTCTGATTCTGTACTGACTCAAGTATACTTTCTTTTTTTTTTTTTAAGTTATAGGACACAATACCTTTATTTTATTTATTCATGTGTGCTTAGGATCGAATCCAGTGCCCCACACATGCAAGGCAAGCACGCTACCACTGAGCCACAATCCCAGCCCTCAAATATACTTCCATATTAGTTACAGTTTGGATTTGAAATGTCCCCTAATGGCTCACATATTGAACGTATGTTCCCCAATGCAGCAATGATCAGAAATGGGGCCTTTTGCAGGTGATTGGATCATGAGGGCTTTAATCTTTTCAATGGAATAATTCACTAATAGATTCATAGCTAATAGACTACTGGAAGATGGTGGAAACTGTAGGAGGTGAATATAGGCGAAGGGGGTGGGTTCCTGAGAATGTGCTCTGGAAGCTTGTGTCTCATCCCCAGTACCTTCCTCTCTTTCTCAACTTCCTGGCTACCATGAGTTGAACAGCTTTGTTCCTCCATTCCCTTCTGTCATAATGTCCTGCTTCACCACAGGCTCAGAAACAATGGAGCCAGCTGACCTTGGACAGAAATCTCTGAAATCATAAGCCAAAATAAATTTTCTTCCTCTAAGTTGTTTTTCTTATGTCACAGTGATGGAAGGCTGACCAATACAGTATTATAATAGAAATAATGGGGTATTTTGCTATACAATGTAAGCTGTGTTTTTTTTTTTCATGTTTAAGAATAAATCAGAAGTAGAAGATTTTCTTGTTTCTTTGAGGTATTTAAGTCTAGAGATAAGTAGAAAGTATATTTGAAGGGTTAGAACCTTGTTGTGGGTTTATAAATTGTTTTATCTAACCATCAATACCATCTATACACTTTGTTGATCCTAAAACAAAGTTAGAAGGAGGTACCATACCTCCTTCTAAATCCTTGTGGATGTTGTTACAGGAACATTCAGCCACTTTGCAGAAACATAACCTGACAGCACTGTATATCTCTCACTTTATTTTATATTTCAACTACATGGCTTTTGAATGCATTGAGGAGACAGCTTATTTAGTTCTTGTTTTTCCACATTTCATTGCATTTTTATTGAACAAGCAAAGTATAATTGTAATATTAATCCATAAAAATCTGGCATGTTATCCTTCTTGTTAATTAGCTCAGATTTGTAAATGCTTTAAAAGCAGGAAGTGTCATGCAGCTGCTCCTGATATTATTATTACTTTACTAGCTGAACCGTCAGCTAAATGATTGCCAGGGATTCAAAAGAGTTCCCATTTTAAAAATACAATAGCTAGTGAGAGGGAAGGATTCTGCACTTTGTATTTGGGGTAAAAATGGGAGTTCATAACCCACTTGAATCAAATGTATGAAGGATGATATGTCATGAGCTTTGTAATGTTTTGAACAACCAATAAAAAAAAAGAAAACCACTTTATCTATATAGAGGTGAGATAATAGATGAATGCAGACATAGACTTATGGGCTACACTTGGCAGGCATGGGATATGGCTTGAATTGTTCCAGGAAATCAAGCTGCATTTTATTTTCTTTTTCCTCTCCCATTCCCTGAAATCACATAAGGTAGCTACTGAAAAAGCTGTTCTCAATATGTTGTAAAGAAAGTCTGCCAATGCACTTCTTACATTTTAATTACAGTAATGCTACATCCATCTGACATTTTTTGGAAGGAAAAAATAAGGTGCCAGCATTAATGAGTTCCTACTGTGTGCCAGGCATTTTGCATACATTATTTATTTACAGCCAGACAACAGATCTTTGAGGTAGGAAGTGCTGTTTCTGTTTGCAGATGTGGCAACTGAGGCTCAGAATAGCTAAGTAACTTACCAAAGAAATGTAGCTTATCATCTTTTTATTACATCATTCTGTTTCAAATTAGGTATAGATATCATCATTCAGACTTAAATCTTTTCTTATCAGCAAACCCTAGTGGAGGGATTTTACTTACTTTCTGGTAGATCCAGGTGGATGGGCGTGGCCAGGCCTGGGTCCCATGCCAACCTTGAAGCCAGGAGGACTTTGTGTCATCAGGATCATATGGAATAAAGAGGAATGGGGGCTCTCCAAGAAAAATATGATTTATTTTTCAGAGAGCAGAAAAAGAATTTGGGGCTGACTGAATAACAGGTGCCCATTATGCTGTAATTTCCCTCTGTTGCCCCAAAACTTTGGGTCTGTTAACCACCACAGATCCATTCTAGTATTACTCAACCTCTATAGACTCCTGTTTCTTCATTTGTAGGGTTAAATGTTGGTGGCTAAAAGACCTATATACTTATTGATTGCTATGGATACAAAAGGCTAGGAGAATGTTGGAGTCTACATGGGTTTGTATATGTTTATAAATTAAAGTATGGACCATAATTGAAGTATTACTTCTACCTGAAGTCCATACCTTTCTCCCAATCCCAGCCCATCCACATTCTCAGAGGCTCTGGCTGCCTCCTTACCTCTAAAAGGGCAGTAAATTCTGACTCAGCTCTGACCTACTATTGCCAGGCTGGAACTTTGGTTCAAAGTTGCTAGAGTTTCTGATTTTTCTTTTCAGGGAAGCCAGAAATCAAGATTAATTTGTAAAAGCCAATTCAAGATTGAAAAAAATAAAAAAATAATTAAATCAAATGAACATTTATGTGGGTTGTATGTCTCCCACAGTTGGTGACTTTTGGCCTACTTCCTTCTCTTATATCACATGTAGTGTGGCTAGGATTTTTTAGAATTGCAAAAGAAAACTTCTTTTATAAACACTTAATCACTTGATACTGAGTGGGTCATGGTATAATCACACAATGTTTATTTCTGCTAGGTTTCTTTAGGAAAAAAAAATCCCACCAAGTATAATTGATAATGTTGTTAAAATGAGAACTTGCCCCTTGATCGTGAATGAGCACATCTTTGGGTCAACTTTGTTTTCAATTTTGGTTTTCATTCTGCATTTCTTCCCATCATAAGGTTTCCCTTGAATAGTTAATTAACTCCTTGAGAAATACAGTGGCTGCTATAAAGTTATCCATTAATTTAAAATTTGTGTTTTTACTTCTTTCAGAGGTCCTAAGACTACTGTGCTAGATGCAGTAGTCACTGAGGTGAGCAAGATCTTGTCACCACTGCTAAGAAGTTCATACTCATATAATATATTCATATAGTTCAATAATCATTCCACAACAACAGAACAGATGCCATGTGCAGAGCACTGTGCCTGCCTCCATGGAAGTATGATGGGGCAAGTTTGACTCTGCATGATAGGAAAGTCTAACCTTTTTTTGTGGGTACTGGGGATTGAACCCAGGGGCACTCAACCACTGAGCCACATCCCCAGCCCTATTTTGTAGACAGGGTCTCACTGAGTTACTCAGCATCTCACCATTGCTGAGGCTGGCTTTGAATTTGCAATCCTCCTGCCTCAGCCTTCTAAATTGCTGGGATTACAGACCTGAGCCATGACACCCAGTGGGAAAGTAACCTCTTGGGTACTGCCTCTCATCCTCTCAGTCTACCTCTTACTATAACTATTGCCATAACAACCACTTTGCAGAAGCATAACCTGACAGCACTATGTGTCTTTCACTTTCTGTACTAGGCCATCCTTGACTCATGCACAACCTGGAAAAGCAAGAGTGTTAACATCCCATGAGGCATCTTATGACCTATAGGGAGCAGGAGGTGATGAATAAATCATAATCCTATAGGTAACAATTCTGAAATTCATTCCACTAGATCCTCAAATGGTCTCTGAAGGATGAGGCCCAGTTGCCCACAGAAAAGAGCCCTGCAATAATTCCCTCTTACATCGACATTTTGTCCTTCACTATTTCACACTTTCCAGTCCTCCATCCTAATCCTTGTGTTCATTTCCCAAATAAATTACTATCTTAACTTCTGTCTCAGGCTCTGCTCCCCTAGGGAAGCCCAAGCTAAGAGACTAAACATGAGTTTTCTACAAGGAGATACAGAGGAAAAGCATTTGAGGCAAAGGGGAAAGCATGAGCAAAGTCAGGAGGCATGAACTGCACAGACATGTTTATGGCTTGTCAGTAATCAGCTGTCGCTGAAGCATGGGTAAGTAGAAGGCATGAGGAAGAGGGAATTACTGGAAGGTGTGTTGATTAGGAAAGATCTACCAAATACGCTGACCTGAGAACGTTGAGAAAATGTTCACCGAAAGTTTTGCTTGTTTTTCATCTCAGGCTTCTGTATTGTTCTCCTCTGGGAAATCAGTGGCCTGTGGACTGAACCATGATTTAGACCCTGAAATCAAGACAAAATGAAATATTCTGGTGAAAGATCACATACTGGAGAACAAAACTACTGATAGTGTACATATTATCTTCAGAAGAGTATGATGAGTGCATGATCATCTTATTATGACTGAAAGAGGGGGCTTCTGAAAAACTTCAAGATAAGAAAATGGAAATGAAATTTATGACACCTATTATTATCCATTAAAATGATGAAAGATAGCAGTACATTTTCATCATTATGAACAAAAAAATTTATAAGTGCTTTTGTGTAATCATTCCTTACTTTACTACTTAATTTGCCCATTGGGACTTAAGTTCTTCAACTACAAATACTCTTCTCAGGAAGGGTGATGCTTTTAGGTTTGAGAGGGGAATTGGGAACTTTTAATTTTATTATATTTTATGTAACACCATATTTCATCCTGGTAATGGATATTAAACTACCCTATTATTTATGTGCCACTAAAAAAGAAAAAGCAATGTTGATTGCATTTTCACACAGTGTCAGTTGCAAGATGCATCCTGATTTCAGAGATTTGAGAAAATATGTGACTTAAAGCCGATGCCTACTATTTCATTTTCCCCACCTGAATGGATTCTGTAAGATAGAAATCTAATCTGTTCAACTTTGACTCTTTCTAATACTTGGTACAATTTTGGATATAGGTATGGTTCACAAGTGTTCAAATATTTGTTGAATTACACTGAAAAGGTCCCTATCTTTACCCACTTTGACATAACTCTTAATATCTTACCTCAGATAGGACAATTCATAGGAAAATATTTTATCACCCATCTCAGAACCCTGTGTAGTATAAGGAAATACACCTATTAATAGTCAGCATGAACAAAAATCTCTCATGACCGCCCTCTATGAAACGCACCAGTCACCTGGGTGGAGAAACCAACTTGGTCACCTGGGAGGCCATAGAGGAGAGCCCGTTGTGACTGCATGAGTGGAGCTCAGCTGTGGATGCCCAGCATGGATGACTACACCGTCCTGAGAGTGATCAGGGAGGGCTTCTTTGGCAGAGCTCTTTTGGTTTAGCAGGAAAGCAACAATCAGATGTTTTCCATTTAGAAAAAAAGGCTTCTAAGTCTCCCTCTGATAGACAGAATCCTAGGAAAGAGGCTGTTCTGTTAGCCAAAATGAAACACCCAATATTGTTGCCTTTAAAGAATTATTTGAGGCTGAAGGACATCTGTATGTGATAGAGTATTGTGATGGAGGAGATCTACTGCAAAAGATTAAAAAGCAAAGAGGAAAATTATTTTCTGTAGCTATAATACTTAATTGGTTTACACAAATGTGCTTTGGAGTAAACCACATTCACAAGAAACGTGAGCTACACAGAAATATCAATTAGAGGACATCTTCCTCACCCAAAATGGAAAAGTAAAAATGGAAGATTTTGGATCTGCACGTCTTCTCTCCAATCCCATGGCATTTGCTTATACATATGTGGGAACACCTTATTATGTGCCTCCAGAGATTTTGGAAAACCTACCTTATAATAAAAAGTGACCTCTGGTCCTTGGGATGCATTCTATATAAACTCTGTACCCTTAAGCATTCATTTCAAGCAAACAGTTGGAAAAGTCTTATTCTCAAAATATGTCAAGGGTCCATCCACCCACTGCCATCTCATTATTCCTATGAGTTTTACTACCTTGTCATGCAGATGTTCAAAAGGAATCCTTCACAGTGCCCTTCAGCTACTACTCTGCTCTCCAGAGGGGGTTTAGCTCTCGGCTAGTCCAGAAGTGCTTACTCCCTGAGGTCATCACAGCATATGGAGAATAAATTATTAGATGAAACCAAAATGTGTCAGCATAATACACCAAGAAAAACCAACCCCGGGAGAATCACGATAGCTCTGGGAAACGAAACAAGCATGATGCAAGAGGGAGAAAAAGAAAGTGTAACCATCCCAGTTTAGAAGGTACTAATACAAACCTGCGTGAAAGTGCATTGAGGAGAGTAACCAGAGGAAAAAAGAGTCAGGTAATCTGTCAGTCCTTCCATGAAAGCCAGTTCAACCAAGTCCTCAGAGGCAGCAGTGGGAGAAAAATGTACCCAGTACAACTCCAAGAGCTTTGGAAAATGCACCCATACTCACCTCCAGTTTAACTGCAGAGGATGATGGAGGTGGTTCTATAATATAGTGAAAATAGTACCTGTAAGCAGTGATTCAGAGACCCCTGACACCCTATTGAACATCCTTAACACTGCTGATCTCAGCTCAACATTTCAAACATGCATGATATATAGATGATTTTTGAAAGGCTCCCTGTCTGACGAAACAGAAGTATCCGACAGTGTTGATGGAGGTTCCAATTCTGTCGTTTTGGATCCGGAGAGACTTGACCCTAGGCCGGATGAAGAAGACATGGGCTTTGAGGAAGATGACCACAACCTTGACTAGGTGTCATAATTGAGGAAGAGAGCTGAATGGCAGGGTGTGTGTGATGGATAACACCTGCCCCAGAGAATGTGTTGGAGTCCCATAGGAGAGATGTTTCAAATGAGGAATTCATGTTTGGAAATAGAATGAAGAGGAATGAACTGCTAATACTTAAAATTGCTCCTGACTAGCATCACAGTTTTAAAAAATCTAGAACTCCTCTGAGTGAGCACAAGGGAAAAGGTATAGCAGATGGCTATGAGCTTTGCAGTCTGATAGAACAGAGATTGGATACTAGCTCTACCACTAACTAGATGTGTGATTGATTATAGGAAATTAGCTCTTTGAGCCCCAATTTTCTTAATTATAAAATGAGGATAATGATGCCTACCTCAGACGGACGTTGACCATATACAATTATACTAGCTCATATGTTAACTATTCCTGTTGCTACAACTTCTGTTTATTACCATATAACACTTTTTACATTTTCTCAAGGTTTGCAGATCTAAATACATGTAACTATAATATAAAAATATCTCACATTACCATTTTTTGTTTATACCACCTTGAGAACTCAAAGTGTGGAAGATTTTTCACAATATATTTTGTATATATTTGTCTCCATGCCATGGTTTGTATTTTATCATATATGATAAAATATGTATTTTATCATATATGATAAAAATATCGTTGTTTAGGTAAATGTGGTAGTAAAGATAATTTTGAAAGTATAGATTTTGTATTAATTATTTATATGAGAGGGTGTGTTTAGAAGATCACAAGATGTCCCTCATTGTTCTAATCCTTTGAAAGGATTTACTATGGAAGAAAATCACTGGACATCGAGGAATTATTCGCAAACATTTTCTGTGGAATTCATTTAGGGTGGGAAGAGAGTTTTCAAAGTTTTGCATGCCTTTATTTGATTTAATTTCATGCTCGCTGAAGCCCATTTATATCAGAGTCACTGGCACCTTGAACTTGCTGTGATTTTCCTCTGCTTAGTAGCCAGATGATATTTGGTAAGACTCTTGGCTTCTAAGCCCCATGTCTTGGAAACAGTCCACACTGCATTAGTGAAGATTCCGGGGCATTCTTCTTACTGATCCGACTAAGCCTTTGAAAATATACTATGACCACTAGGAAATTTCAGACTTAGTTTGAACTTGGCATAAAAGGATCCAAAGACATGGAAGGCTCCAGTGTCTGGAGTGCAGTGGTTACACCTCATTATCCCCAGAGTAGGGGCCCGCTCTTCCTTCCCCTTGGGTCTCTGTGTCTTCCCATCCTGGCCTGGGGCCAAGGCTGCCTGAGCCATGGGAACAGCACAGAGTCATCTCAGATGCCTCCTAGGAGAGTCTGTGAGGCACACACCACCTCCTCATACTCTGCTATAGGAATCTCATCTTCATTTCAGTTTTGTCTACCCAGGGCTTGTTCTAACTTTAGAATTTAGACAGATTCTCAGAATGGAAAAGGTGATGTTTGCTGGAGTGAATAGTGAGTGGTGGTGGAGTGGGAGTGAACGGTCTGGAATCTGGTTGTGCCATTTTACTATTGGTTGTCTTTGGAAGTATAGTAGTACTCCCCTATCAGCAGGGAATATGTTACAATATCCCCAGTGGATGCCTAGTACCGTGGATAGCACTGAACACTATGTATATAGTATTTTTTTCTATATGTGTATCTATGATATAGTATACCTATGATCATGTTCTACCTTTTCTTTAAAGGAAGCACATTACAGCTTTTGTTCACTATATCTGAATTGCCAGCATCACTGATATTGGACTTTGGGGGTTGTCACTAGGTAAAATAAAGGTTATTTGAACACAAGTACTGTAATACCGCCATAATTGACCTGATAATCAAGGTAGCTACTAAGTGTTACTGATCCATATACAGCATGGATACACTGAACAAAGGCACATTTCCTCCAAGAGGGATGCAGCAGAATGGCTGGAGATCTCACCATGCTACTCAGAACTATTTGTAATTTAAAACTTATGAATTCTTCACTTCCGGATTTATATCACTTAATGTTTTTAAACATCTTTTAACTGCTAACCTGTGGTTCAGATGTCTGCTTTGCTGGGTGCTGGCCCATGGAGTAGGGTGGGAGCTTCTAAGACCTGCTGCATAGTATTGAACATGCTCCATCTCAAGGACTCAGAGGCGAGGAGACTCTGTACACACATTTCCTTCTCCTACGACAAATACACACTGGAAAAGTGGTAGGATTGCTATGTTTTATTGCTGTTCTTCACTTTAATTTCCATTGGTTCTCTCTCCTTATCTTTTATCTTTTTCCTTCCTCCACTCACTCTTGGAAAACCCTAAAGCAAAGTGTCAATCCAGAGGATAACTGTGTAATCTGTTAACTGGATCAAGATATTTAATTCCTTTGAACCTTTTTTGTGAAGAACCATATTTTTCACTTATCCAAATATTTACTGATTCATTTACTAATCAAATCAGACTTTGGATGCCAGGCCCTGAATGAGAGATACAGAGAGATACAAGGATGGTTAAAATATGGCCACCCCCCAACCCAGGATGGTCAGAGAAGGGTAGAGAACTGTATGTACCTAGCTCACAATGTTGTTTTGTTGTTTCAATAATTGAGTAAAATATTGCAGGTAAAAAATTTTGTGAAAAAAATGTCATATTATGAAACGTAAGCTATTAATACTTTTGACTCTTCAGGTAACTTCTGAAATGGCTTAATTTTTGCCGTCAAAATGTCCTTGTTGGGTTGACTCAGATTGTTAAATTGCATGATAAAATCCTGTTGAAACTACTGAGATGAAGAACAGCAGGCAACCACTATTTTGTGTCTGATGTACATTCGACTTCTTTTACAAAGACCTAAGGAAACGGGTCCTCAATATGGTAGATGAGTCTTTCTCATTTTAACAAGCCATGCATTAGCAAACTAGGGCTGGTGTGACAGTTCCTCCATGGACCACTTGGTGGCTCCCTTAAGTGTTGCCCTCCTATATGATTCACACGGCTGCCAGAGTTACAGCCTGGCATCAGCCTGCAAAACAGAGGTGAGAGGGAAAGAGAGGGGCATGCCTCTTACCTTTGAATAGCTGCCCACCTCTTTCTGCTTATGTCCCATGAGCCGAAATTTAAAATTAGATGACTGAACTTCAGGGAAGACCAGGAAGTCTTTATTGTGGACATTCTGACACATCCCACAACCAATCTGCACAAACATATCCAGAAACCAGCCCCTTCTCACCACCCTTGCTCCTTTCTTGATTATTAACGCCACTGTCACTCTTCCCTGGATGACTGCAATGGCCACTGAACTGGCTTCCCTGCTTCTACTCTTGCTCTTGAAATCTTTGCTTAACACACCTTGTAGAATGGTTCTTCTGGAATGTAAGCCAGATTTTTTTCCTCCTCTGCTCAAAGCCCTCCAATGGCCTATGAGGTCCTCTGGGGTTTGGCCTTCCTTCCCTCACCTCTCCCTCACTGGAGTCAGTCACACTTGCTCCCTTGTTGGTCCTTAGGATGACAAACACATTTTTTGACTTGCCACCTCATCAGCCTGGAAGATTTTTCCACCTCAGATATTTGTTGTTCTCATTAACCTTACTTCCTTACTTACTTGTCTTAAATATCACTTTCTCATAGAGGTCTACCCTAGCTGCCCTATTTAAAATTGCCAGCCTAACCCCTCACCTTCAGCTCTCCCAATCTAACTCAGTTTATTTTATTTTCATGTCAGGTACATTTTCTAATGTAGTCATCCCCCAGTAACCATGGGGGATACTAAAATCTGTGGATGATCAAGTCCTTTATGTAAAATGGTGTACTATTTGTATTTGCAGACATTATTTGTATCTACAAATATTCTCCTGTGTTCTTTAATTAGTTGTCATTCTGTATTGTGTAGGGAATGGTGTCCAGAACACAGCACCTACACATATTCAGATGCAACCTTTTTATCCCAAATATTTTTTTAATCATGATTGGTTGCATCTGTGGATGTAGAACCTGTAAATATGGAGAATCAACTGTATATGGCATACTTGACTACCTTTACTGATTCGTGTGTGAGTCCGTGTCTGTGTATCTTTTCTTGTTAGAATGACAGCCCCCGGCAAGCCAAGTATTTTTTTTTCTTCACTGAATATCCCCAGTACCCAGAACAGTGCTTTGCTTGGTTTGTAATAGATAATAAATATTTGTTGAATGTAAGATTCAATGATGATATGGAGCCAAACCCAGCTCTGATGACATCAGTTGAGGGCTGGACCCACTGTGCCAGAAGCAAGGCTAATTCTAGACTTTTCAGTTTGGGGATTCAATAAATTTCCTTTTGCTTATTCAATGAAAAGGCTACTTAATGAAATAAAGTGGATCTGGGTTTCTGACACATGAAAGAGAAGAACCCTAGCTTCCTGAGGAAGCTATGGTCGACTTGGAAGTCATAAAAGACCTCTCTGAGGAAGTGATATTTAGGTATATTTAAGTGATATTTCTTTAATTATTAATAGAAACTGGTGAAATAAGATGAGGAGGAGGAGAGGCAGTACAGGGGGAATATTCTAGAATGGTGGATGATGGAAGCCGCAAGGTGGGCAAGAACAGGAAGCTGTCCACTGAGGCTGAGATATAATGAATGAGGTAGAGATTGAAGCCAAGAGGTAGGCTGAGGCCAAATCACAGAGCCCTTGCAAACATTAGAGAGGATTTTTAGGCTCTTCTGCCAGCAATGGAGAGCCATCTGGGGGTTTTAAGTAAGACGGTGACATGATCTGGTATACTTTTCTTTTTAGATTACTCTGAGTATTGGATGGTTAATAGATTGTGGAGTGTGTGTGTGTCTGTGATTTAGTGGAACGGTTGTGAAAGTGGGGAGAGAAGGAGTCCAGATGGGATATGATAGTGTTTGAATATGGTTAATGGGTATTGGAGCAAAGTAGATGAAATAGAAATATATTTTGGAGGTATAATCAACAGGATTTTGTGACAGATTGGCTGTGGGGGTGAGGAAGAGGGAGGCAACAAGAATAACTCTTAGGTTTTTGGCTTGAGCAACTCGAGGATGCAGGTGCTGTTTGCTGAGATACGGAAGACTGCAACAGGAGCAGATTGAGAATGAAGCCCCTGGTCAGAGCAGCCTGGTCTGATGCAATGTGCTTTTTTGGCTGAGTATTGGAGACATTTTCTATCTAAGTTAGACACTGAAATGTCTTGACTATATTGGAGAAGCAATTTTGTGTAGCACAAATTTTCCATAAGAAAAAAGTAAGGACAATGTCTTGCTTGCTCTGTTTTTCTCTCTGCACATAATTTGGTGGTAGTATATGCTCACAAAGCAAGAACTCAGCCCAGCTGAGAGTGGTGACTTCACCACTGTGATGTTGAGGGCAGTGATTGGAGGAGTATTAAGGAGTACTGGAGGAGTATTAAGGATTGTTTACCGCACCCTTGATGGAGAGTTCCAAAAGGTAACATCATATGAACATTAGAGTAGCTAGCTGGTCTTTGAGGTCCTTCCTACCTTGCAGTTCAATAGTTCAGTCTGTAGCAGGTGTTATTAAAAGAAAGCAGAAGCTGGAAAGGATGAAGGAGGCCTTGGGATATTACAAAATATAAGTAGACTCTTAGAATTTATTCATGTCCTCAATGTGAGAATTTACTTTCTCGGGGCTTTCAGGATTTTTGAGCCATCTCAGTAGACTTATTGTCTGCCCATTAGTATCAAAATGTGAACACAAATGAAGGTTAAAATTTTGAACTAGCATAATATTTTAGGAGTGTAAATTTAGGGGGAGGGCAACAGCAAATATGAAGTGTATTGTTTTTGGCACTAAAAACGCATGAGTCACGGAGTCAGACAGACTGAAGTTTGAATACTTATTCTGTCAAGCACTAGCTGTGTGATCATTAATAAATTACTCAGCCTCCCTGGTTCTCACTTTTCCCAAATGCAGAGTGTAGGAATTCATGGTTTCTGCCTCATAGGAATGTTGTGTTCCTTCACAGGGTTGCTGTGGGGATTCACCAAGCTAACGTACATTGTAATCACTACTTTAATATATTTTACTGGAGGCTTATTCTTCATCTTGGCAATCCTGTTTCTTATTTTTAAATAAGGTGATTGAGGGATACCAAATGTGATGGTGAACTCACCCATTAACTGGGTCACAAAGGATTTTCAAAGTTAGTACTCAAACTGGAACACTCAAAGTTGTTTCAGAACACAATGTCCTTGGAGGATCTGCCTTTTGCCGCCAGAGTCCTAGCTATATCCTGGTTGTGGCACTTATCACACAGTATTGCAATTGCCTGCTCAATCTGTACTCCCATTCCCCATGAGGAAAGGGCCCAAGATTACTTATAGTTAAATGCCCAGGACCTACTATAGATCCTGGCTCAATGAAGTCTCCCAATAAAGACTCATTCAGTGATTGATTGGATGAATGAATCACACCATTAATTAACATAATTAACAATCATGGAAAATAGGCAGAAAATGCCATATTTGTCACCTTAACAGAATTTCCACTTTTCTTTGTGTGTTCTAAGCAGCAAGAGTGTTTGGAAGCAGTACAATAATAACTAAAATAATAATAAAGGCCCAACAGAATTCAATAAAGCAGATGCACATGTTGGCTTCACAGTGATTGAGGAAATTGGAAGTCATGTTTGAGTCTTGTACAGGATATGATGGCAGACTCTGGGGCTTTGTTTACTAATTCAGCTTTGGTGAGAAATTTTTGTCTTGTTCTTTGTAGAAAAGTAATGTAGACAACCAGCCTATCAATGGTGTCAAGAGAAAACCAACGAACTCATGAATTATGATTATACTTGTTTTAGCTCATTTATAGGGAAATTAAACACATTATTAGCACCATGTGCAAGAATTGCATATAAGCAAGGGCACAGGGCAAGTTAGGAAACTGCCTAACACCTGACCATTTACTCTGCTGCATGCCAGAGGTTTAAGGGAGCTTAGGTTCTGGTTCCATCTAAGAAATGGAAATCATATTACCCAACTATTGGTTCTGAACCCATTGAATCAAAGAGAAGGAGATGAAAACATCAGACTTGGACTGGAGAATGTAGCCCTGACCTAGAACAAAACTGGCTTCTTCAGACCTGACTACCTAATCACAGGCTAGGACAGCCAGGCAAGCAGCTCCCTCCAGAGGATGAACCACTCACTCTCAGAGGAAGAGAAAACTCACAAGTCACATGAAGGGAAGGAATAGTAAGCTGCAAGGAATAGCAGTCTCAGATATCTTAACCCTAACGAATACAGGATTATAGACCAATGAAGATTAAACTATCGCCAAACTATGTATCACTAATAAGTTAGTAAGGGGTAGAAACACCAAAAAATTTACTCTAGTAGAATGTTTGGGGTATCTACTACTGTTTAACAAAACATCCCCAAGACATCCCAAAACACAGTGGCTAAAACAAATTATATGTGTATGCCAAATATATATGGCATGATATATATTATATTATATCAGTATGTCTGAGAAAGTTTGGATTAGTTACTTAAAATAATCATTGGGAAATGCCACATTTTTCACCTTAACAGAATTTCTCTCCTTTTATGTCCCAACCAGCAAGAATAATTGGAAGCAGTACAGTAGTAACTTTAATAAGTAAACAAATCAATATCCACGAGAATTCAATAAAGCGGATGAAAATTTGACTCAACCATATGTCACATACTTGATTTAAATATACATACATTTTTCTTTCACAGTGTCTTTTAGCTGGGTGTCCCTCACAGCATGGAGGGCTTAGAGTAGTTGGATTTCTTACATGGCAGCTGGCTTCCCTGTGGGAAGTCCAGATGAAAGTTGCAAGGTGTCTTATGGCTTAGCTTTGCAAGTTCCTAGGACAGGATTTCTGGTACATTCTATTGGTCACAGAAGTCATTAACATTGACTCAGATTCAATAGAAGGAAAACTAGACTCTACCTCTCAATGAAAGGAATAGAAAAATTTTAAAAGTATTTTTTATTTCGGAAGTTTCATCATGAAACATGGAAACAAGGAAAAGCAGCTAACAATTTTTCAAGGAACTATATTAAAAGCACATTTTTAAATATCATGTAATTTTCATTAGAAATCAAAAAATTTAAGTCTTATTATTCCCATTTTAGGTGAAGAATCTAAGGTCCAGAGATTATATGCCTTTCTTGTCAATAGGTGGTAGGGTAAAAAAAAAAATTATATCTGATTTAAAAATCTTTTTTCTTTCTACTGATTACATCATCCTTCATCGATTACAAAACTTTTATTTTTACAAAAGACAAACTGAAGCTCTCTAAAAAGATCCGTGGACTACTGGGCTTTAAAAATGATTTTCATGACAGTTTTTCTGGTCCAATATTTGCTCTAGTTCAACGCTTAATGATTTTATCTTGAGCAAAACCCATCCTGTGCTCATGGAATGGCCCGCTAGGCGAGAAAGGCTGTTTTTAACCAAGACTCATCAAGGGAGCTTTTTCTATGGGGGAACCCAGGAGAGCTGGCCACCTGCCACATTGTTGGAGGTTGGGATTGCTTTTCCACCTAGCGTCTTGAGGTGTTCTTGCTCCTCCTAGAATCTAACCCAAAGTCCTCATGTCTAAAACATCCTTTAGTTGTGGTTCAGAATTCTACAACACCTACTCTTTATGATAAACACTTTAAACGCCTCCTGAAAATTCTGAGAGGGAAATCATACAACTGACATTCTAAGCTCTAAACAAACCATGAAAGAGAAATAAAAGCAAGGTGTTTATAACAAAACAATGTGTGTTTTAATAAATAGATGCTGACACATATCTATATGAGATGGTATTAGTGATTCTCAAACTGTGAAGAAGGACCAATTATAAGTTTTCTTATTTACTATAGATGGATACTTTTGTAAAACATAACGAAACTGTTGCAGTGACATGAATTTGCTGTAACAGTTCCTAAAAGGATCCCTGCTCTTCAGTGGGTGTCTGATAATGGCTGGTTACAATTTATAGACCAGCTCTGGTCTCAGATCCTACTTTGGGTAGCATTGCTTTAGATAAGAATAATAGCCACCCCATTAAGTAGGTATTATTTTATGTTTCCAGATTATATGTGAGAAAATAGAGGCACAGGGAGGTTAAATATCTTCTGAAAAGCTCATATTCAAAACCACACATTTTGACACATCGTCAACAGCGGACTTAACCTGTTACAGAATAAGATTTGGTGCCTCCAAGGTGTGCACAGTCTGTTAGAAGAAACAGAAAGAAAAATAATAGGTTAATCTTTTTTTAAAATTGATAAAATATTTATCATCAAGTAAAAACTGAGGTTCAAATTACTCCATTGAAATTACTCCAGGCTCCCAGATAGCCCAACACTCAGCATTTTGACCTCAACGTAAATAGCACAACTATTAGAATCAGTCACATCTCATTGTGACTTTTAACCAGCTCCTCCTCCAAAGGCCTGGAGAGCAGGAGAAATGTCACTTCCCATCCCCAAGTATAACATCTTTTCAAGCAAAAATCTGTGCCTCTACTTAAGGAGTGTGTAGGGGACATGATGAGAAATTAACTGCCACATCTGTTCTCCTGTCTGCTCGTGAGCAGCCTGATCACAAACAACTCATTTAGGGCCATCGTCAATCTCTCCCCAAGAGTTACCACCCCCACACCATTTGTGGACAGCGCACTCTGGTGTGTGAGTCACCTCCTAGGCTGAGTAGCTGTTGACTCACAGCTTCAGAGAGCTTCCTATTGAGCCAGCACTTGCCCTAAAGCCTTGGAAAGAGAACAAAACAACTTTTGAAGGAAATGAACACTATTCCTTTGTCAACTATGAGACTGTTATGGCTGGAAATGGTTCTTGTGTCCCAGCGGCAACAGAATCCAAGCTTCTGCAGATTCTTGAGGCTCAGCCCCACCATGGCTGGAGGGGCAGCTTCCTGAATCTCCAGCAGTGCTACCAGGGACTCTGAGGGCTAATTATTCTGGAGTGATATTCATTGAGCACTTCTTATATATTAGACATTGTAAAAAAATAAATATATATAGCAGTCACCCCTTACTAAGGGGTCATGTTCCCAGACCCCGAGTAGATGCCTGAAATCATGGATCGTACTGAAATATATAATTAATGCTTTTTCTTATACATATATACCTATGATAAAGTTTAATTTATAAATTAGGCAAGTCAGAGATTAACAGCAATAACTAATTATAAAATAGAACATTATAAAAATATATTATAATGAAATTATTTAAAACTTATGAATGATTCACTTGCAAAACTTTTCATTTAATATTTTCAAACTATGGCTGAGTGCAGGTAACAGACAGGGAACCCTTGGCTAAGGAGGTACTGTGGTAGCAGGTAGATGTTATCATGATTTCGGTTGCACAGTTGATTTAAACTGAGCCACAGAGAGTTGTCAAAAGTCAGAGAGCTGATAGGTGGGAGAGCCAGGGCCCTTTGGCTCAGTGGGGCTTGCTTCCAAGCACTGAGACTTCAGGCACATCTGTTGTCAGGGTGGGGCCTCATCCCTCCATGGGGGCCTTCTCCATTCATTGAACGTGTGCATTGGCTTCAGTCTGGTGCACAGAGAGTGGTGCAAAGAGTACAGCATCACGCCAAGGTCAAAATCCTTATCTTTCATCATCTCATGATGGGTATTTAGTGTCTCCCCCTGGGTTTGGAGGGGGACCCAAGGAAATTATATAGGATAATGTGTCTCCAAAGTTATTTTAAAATAAGGATTGGTCTTTTGATGCTGAGTTTGCAATATGGAAGCTCAGGCACCTCACGTCAGCCTGCTCCATGGTAGGTACCCAATGTATGTTATTCGCCCATCTTCCCCCAAACGCATGAGAGACACATAATGCATATATACAACGTAATTAGAATTCTAATGGAAGCATGTTAGGTTTTAAGATGGTGCACATAAAGAATGTGATGAAATGTGATAACACTTTTCATTTTTAGAACTCTTAATGCTCAGCACCATTCTAAAAAAAATAATGTCATCTAATTTAGTCCTAAAGATTCTATGAATTTGGTATTATTTTGCCCAATGAATAAGTGAAGACGTTTTATATGCATAGCACCAAGAAAGAACATACACGCTGTGAGAGGTAGAGTTTTTGAGGTATAATTATAGACACTATTTATTGAACATCTACTGTGTGCCAGGTACAGGATATATTATTTGTGTTACATATGAATATACTATATGGTGTTCTCACAGTGGGTTTTATTATCAAGTTACATGAGAAAACAAAAACAGAGAGTTTAGGAAACTTGCTTCAGGACTGAAATCTAACTTTTGTGTTCAAAAGTTATTTCTTAGTAAGGGATGGTCTTATTCATGCTGAGTTTTCAATATGGAAGCTCAGTTGAATATAATCGGGGTTTAGTATCATCTTCGTGTTTGTTTCAAGCTGCCTATAATTCTAGTCCCTTTAAGTGCATTTTATTTGTTTAGGTCTCTAGATGTGCAACGACAAAGGTACAATCCAAATACGTGTTTATTCTGGAAAATAGGTTTGAGAGTGAAGGTGACAGCTGAACACATCTGTGAATTCCAAGGCCACGGTGTTATAAATGGGAAAAACACATCACGAGCCTGCTGGATTGACCAGAATATTCAGGAACAACATAGAGAGGGAGATTTGGCAAAAGATGAGGGCCACACCCTTCCAACTGTTTCCTAGTAGTCCTTCCATGAATGCCTCTCTGAACTCTGAATAACAAGGTATGGATAATGAGAGCTTTCAAGACTTATTGTCCAGGCTTAGTCAACTCCAAATCTGGGCCCCTTCAGCACAGCAATGCACAAGTTTAGTGAACATGTTTGACCCAGCCCAAATGCAGAAATTGAGTGGAGAGAAAGTTCTGCTGCATATGGTATATATCTGAGATTCTGTGCCATCAGATAGGTTGTTATCCAAGTCATGGTCACATTTCTATGTGGGCAGCAGTTTGTGACTTTCAGAAAGCTAAATATGAGTCTTGGTGCTGTTACCAGGTTGGCCTGTGTACAGAAATATGGTTCACAACTAAGGAAAATGATGACTAAATTTGGTGAAATAGTTTTTTTTTATTTTGTTTTATTCATCATCTAATAAAACAAAAGTTCAAGCAAAAGAACTCTTGGGATAGATTCCCACTGTAGGTAAGAACCTAGGTTTGAACTCATGTCTATGTGACTTTAAATGTCTGTGTTCATCTTACATAGTAACACTCTTCTCTGACAGCGTGAAAGTTTGTTGATTTGTGCCAAGGGAGTAGACCTTTCCTAGATGAGTTAAGAGGCAAAGGATACTGTAACAAGAGGTTCAAGGCTCAGAATTGTGGGTTGAAGTGCTAACATAAGGTAACACTGTACAGATGATGTAAGGAAGAAGCATTTGAATTCATTGAAATGTGTAGCTCGCCATTATTTGTTCATTTGCTAATTCAATAGATTTTATCAAATGCCTCTATATTCAAATGACATGTTATTAAATTAGAATTGGAATTTACTAGAAACTTTTGCCAAAGATCACTGCTCTTCATATTTAGAATTTCCTCTTCTCCTTTTAAACTAACAAGTTTACAGAATTTTGTCTTATTGGCAAAACTAGTAGCAAGAGTCTCCTTAGTGGGCCTGTAAGTGAAATAAACTACGGTTAATAGTAATAGATTAAGAACAAGCACAGGTAAAGATAAGCAGAGAAAAATATCATTGGCTTTTGCCTGTTTATTGTGTTGAATTTCAGAGGTAAAAGTGAGCTGCCCAAGCTCTCTTAACTATCTGTCTTGGCTCCTTTCTTTTTATACTTGCTGACAGTATCTTCCTTCAATGTCTCACAATTTTTCGCTTGGATTATTATAGTTGCCTTCTAACAGGTCTTCCTGCCTCCACACAGCAGCACAGAAATTATCAAGAAAGCAATTTTTCTATTCTGCATTGTTCCTCAAAACCATTGAGGGTTTCAATATTGCCTTAGACTGAGCTTATCAAACTATAGTATGTGACCTGTGTTCCAGACTGTGCTCAAAGCCATAGGATAAAGACAGTGTTGCTTTAGAATGCTAAATTAACTTGTGGGCTAGCCATGAAAGCCATTACTTTTTATTAAAATTAATATCTTATAATCAAAATTTTAAAATGTGAATGAGTTGACAGATTTCAGAGATTTTTTTCTAAATTATAGCAATTCATGTCAGAACACTTGGGAGTACAAGGTTATTCTTTTCTACCATTAGGGATGCTTCATTGGAAAAAAATGATAATGTCCTGGGCTGTGGATAAATTCCAAGTCCTTGGTTCACATCCCAGTTTCTCCAGGATCTATTCATGCCTGACTTGCCACAGGCCTCTCTTGGATCATTCCTTTGGAACTCCACTTGAAAACTGTTATGGTTTGGAACTGGGATGCTCCCCTAAAGTCTTGTGTGCTCAGAGCTGGAGGATTTGGGGAAGTGATTGGATCATGAGGGCTCTGACTTCATCTGTAGATTAATCCATTGATGGATAAATGGACTACTGGGAGGTGGAATGTTTTTAGAGGAAGAGGGTCACTGGGGTGGGCCTTGGAAGGGTTTATTTTATCCCTGGTTCTCCCCCCACTCTTTCTCTTTCTCTCTGCTTCCCAGCTCTGCCAAGAGCTGAGCATCTTTCCTCTGCCACACCCTTCCATCATGATGTTCTGCCTTTCCTCTCTCCATGGATTGGAACTTTTGAAACTGTGAGCCAAAATAAATCTTTCCTTCTCTAAGTTCTTGTTTTTTTTTTAAGGTATTTTGGTCCTAGCGATGAAAAGCTGACTAACACACCAACCATCCATACCACTTAGAAAACAGCTACTGTAACCTTCAAGTTCTAGCCACAAACAGAAAATAGAGTCTCAAATAGAAATGAATTTTATGTAAGAAAGTTGAAGCTCTTGCAAAGCTGGGAGAACAAAGGTCAGGGGAAATGGCCAGTGCTCAGGAAGTGAGGAATTGCAGGAGGTGCAGAGAAACATGGCGGATGCTCTAGGCTGGTCTGCAGAGGGAACATCTACTGATCTTTAAATCTTCCTCCATCCCCCCCCCCTTTTTTTTAGAGAGAGAGAGAGAGAGAGAGAGAGAATTTTAATATTTATTTTTTAGTTTTCGGCGGACACAACATCCTTGTTTTTGTATGTGGTGCTGGGGATCGAACCCGGGCGGCACGCATGCCAGGCGAGCGCGCTACCGCTTGAGCCACATCCCAGCCCCCTCCATCCCTTTTTTATCTGCCCTTACACTCCCACTCAATCTTTTTCTCTACAGTGCATAGGATTTGGTTCATATCCTCCCCTATTCCTTCAAACTCATGGCCTATATGGATTTCTACCTTAGCACCTGTGAAGATTCTGTTCACTTTAACATCCATGTGCTTGCTTTCTTCATTAGATTCTAGGTTTCTTTTTTGGGGGGTGGGTACTGGGGCTTGAACTCAAGGGTACTGGACCACTGAGCCATATCACCAGCCCTATTTTATATTGTATTTAGAGACATAAGTTGTATGTATTTGCTTAGCACCTCACTTATGCTAAAGCTGGCTTTGAACTTGCCTTCCTCCTGCCTCAGCCTCCCGAGCTGCTGGGATTACAGGTGCACACCACCACTCCCAGCAACTCTAGTTTCTTAAGAGCAGGGACTGCATCTTGTTTTGTACTTCCAGAAGTCAGCTTCATGCCTGACACACGGTTTTTATTCACTATGTGTTGGAAGAAGCAGGAGGTTCCTTTAATTACTCCACAGTGCCAGAATCCTATAATAACAATGTCAGTTAACCCAGAAAAGACAGGACTGAGGAATGTTTTTACAGATGTGTGTGGGGTGTGTGTGTGTGTGTGTGTGTGCGCACGTGTGTGCATGCGTATGTGTGCACATGTGAATATGACCTTTCTTCATATCTACAACCAAAGATTTCCAGCTCTGATGCTGGGCAATTTCCTTTATAGAAATTGGCCAGCAGTGTGATGATTAACTTTCCAACCAACTAACCAAACATTTCATTGTCAACTCAGCAATAAGATAGATGTGTTGTGGGACAGGGACAAGAGGTCTTGGGGCATGAGAGGGAGGCCTCACTAAGCAGATGACATTTGAGCTTGACCTTAAAAATGTGTAAGTGTCTTATGGTAGTGGGAACTGTGGGTATTGAAGAAAGGGCAACAGTAGTGGTCATGTCAAGAGACTTGGGCTATACAAGCAGGTAGCTATGGTGTGTGTATACGTGTGCACACTGGGGTAGAAGGTTGATAGGGAATGAATAGCCACATGAATATCTTTATGTACTAACATTTTCTCACATTTTAGAGAGTGATAGAGCATTTTTGATCTGGGAAATCTCTACAATATCTAAAAATTATAAGTGGCCAATATGATAGGAGAATGGATAAATGGATAAATGGGGTCTTCGCTTAATATATTATGTATTACCAACCATGCTATAATTATATTATCGGAATATTATAATGAAAATCTTATAATAATTTTAAAGAAAGTTTTTTTTCCTCTTATAAATAACCTTATGTGAAATAGCAGGGTTTGGTGTGATCATATGTATTTTAAAATAAAATTCTAAACAAGAGGGGAAAAAAGGAGGTAAATGCTATTAGTAGGGGTTGTCCACTTTGGGTGATTTTCCCCTTTGCTGCTATCATTTATTTTATGCTTCACAGTTATCTATAATAAAGATGTATTTGTCTAATCATGAACTTTTGGAAACTTTATGTCCAGTTTGAAGAATTTGCTGACAATCTCTTTATATTGTGTAGTTAAAGTATATTGTTCAGAGGAATTTTCTGTGACACCCCCCCCCGCCCCCAAAAAAGAAAGGGCCATAGTGTCTAAATCGTCAAAATTACAGAGGCTCAAGAAAGGAAGTCATGGGCCTGGGAACTTGATCCTTGTTGTTCTTCCCCTCCCCAGAGACAGGGTAAGTGGCAGTAATGGAAGCCCTCCCCAGAGCAGACGGGCAAAGGTGATACAGCCACAATAACTAGACCCAAAGGAAACTAAGAAGACCAAATCCTACCCAACCCCATTTAGCCTTGATCCTCCTTGGAAACTTCCCAGTGGCCTTCTGGACTCTCCTTGGATACTCCTTGCAATATATGGTTCACACGTTGGCACCAGCCCCCTCCAGCCAGAGTGAATTCGGATGAGCCTGACCCTGTTGGATGGTCTGAATTTGTGAAGAACGAGGATAACGACCCGTATTAGTCTTTAACTCTCTCTATATTAGGTTTCATGAGACCAGAAATTCTGTCTGCTTTGTCATATCCTCAGCATACAACAAGAGCCACACACATAGTAGGCACACCACAAGTGTAGAATGAATGAGAAAGTGAGAATGAATGGAACAGTGAGTCCTCTCTTCACCAGGTTAAGCAGCCCCAGTTCCTTCAATGCTCCCTCTTTTATCTGGTCCTTCAACCCTTCATCACTTTCTTTTGGACAAGGTCTAACATGTCAATGTTCCTATTAAAATGTAGAGCTTAGGGATCCATACGATAGTCCTTGTATGGTGTAGATGGTACACAATTCATAAGAATCATACTTTATTAGAATGACCTATTTTATGATACAATTCAAGATCTTAATAGTTACTCATAAAGTCAGTATTGCTTAAAAAAATTAAACTATAATTTTAAGGCTTAGGACCACTGTGACCAAATCCAGAAGCACTGTGTTCCCTCTTCTGGCCACTCAAGATGCTGCCCAATGTAGTGGGAAAGACACAGGATGAGAAATCAAAAGCCCTGGGCTATCCTCATTACAAAGATAGTAGCTATCCTGGGTATCAATGATTGTGGTAAGTACCTCCCCCATGTGTCCTTGTCCAATCCTTTTTGTGAATATAGATACTGTTTTTATCCATATTTTAAAAATAGGAAAACTAAGGATCAGAGGAGCTAAGAAACTTGCCTCTATTTGTCTCTTTCATTTAACTGCTAAGGATTCTTGGTTTGATCACTCAGACTCTCTGGGTTTCACTCTCCTTGTCTATCAAATGGAGATGATAACAATACTTGTCTTGGAGGGTTATTGAAAGGATTTATTAAAGCAATGCAGTTAAGAGTAACTATTAAAACCTATGTACTTGCAATGCATTATTACAAAGGATCCGACTTTCCAGAACACTGTCTAGAGACCTAGACTCCAATTTCCTCTCCCTTACTGCCCCTTCCAGATTGCCGTCAGTCGATGTAACAAATGTTTTCTTCCTTTCTCTAATCCTGGACTTCTTTTTTGTAGATTAAGAATAATTAGTCCCAAATGGATACATGAAAGCTCAATTTCTGCCCAACATACATCAAACCATCTACAAATATGCATTTACATTTTATTTATTATTCTTCATTAAATCTATTTCAAGTGAAAACAAACAAAGCCATGACTTCCAAGTATTAAATTATCTCATGCCAAGGGCATCGTCCTGCCACGCTCTTCCAGCAGAGGGCACTGTTTCTCTTCAAAGCAGGTAGTTATTAGCCTTCAAAATGGGATCACCAGATTTTGGAAAGGGGTAAATTTTCCCAGAGACCCCAGATATACATATGTACTAAAGTACTAGGAATTAATGACAAGGATAATTTTATTGGGTTTACTTGCTAAAAAGAATTTTTAGCGCCTAAATACTGACTTGTGTGTTCTGCCATATTAGAACTGGTATTTCCCTCATTTAGTCATCACAGAATATAAGGGTTAGGGCCTTCACTATTTAGCCCACAGTTCTCAAAGAAGCAGCATTCAGGCCAAATTGTTGTCCCTGCACAAGTTTATTACTATTTTTATCATCATATTAACAGATGAACCAGGAGATTGCCCATAAAATACAGATGTATTTGCATTTCTTCAAGAACAAATCGGAAGCTGTCACGATGCTGAGAGTCTGTGAGAGACAGCTGGTCACCTACCGGCTGAGCCCATTGCCTTCATGGTGATAATTGCTGGAATTCAATAAATTGCTACTCTTGCGGACAGGGCACGTGCCAGTGAGGTCCCCTGTCCTTGTCTAGCCTGCCCCATTTCTGTTTGTCTACCTGGACCTATGAGCACTTGAACATGTGGCCCATGGATTCTGATCCAGCCTCTTCATGTTACAGATGAAGAACCTGGAGGCCAGAAATGGATACTCTAGGTTGAACCGTAGGTGAGGTGCAGAGACCACCCCTGAGTTTTCTCAGAAATGAATACTGATCCTGACTCCTGCTCTTGCCTTCATCAGAAAGCTTCAGTTCTTCCCTTCTCCCTCCCAGGAAGCTGGAATTCCCAGGCAGGCGAGAATGGCTGTGGGGAGGTCCCAGAAAAAAGTAAGACTCAAGAGGAGGGTTTGGAGGGCAGAAAGAGGAGGAGGGGAGAGAGGGTGGGAGAGGGCGCCTACCCCCAATTTTTCTGGGGCCCTGTTTGTGGCTACTATCAGGCCCAGTTCTGCTTCTTGGAGTCCTATTTGTTCAACTGATGGACAGGAATTGGAAAGCACCGAGTAGGGACCTTGGTTTCCTCATCTGTGCAATGGAACACTGTTGCTTTGTGGAGGTGGTGGGACAATGATCTTGAGTGAAGCATCTGTGATTCATTCAGTTATTGACTGCCTGACTAGATGTCAAGTGTGAGGGACAGGGGCTCAGCTGTGTCCAGAACATGAGGAGACCTCAGCAAATGGTAGCAATTATTAGGGAGAATAAGGAGAAGGCAGACTCCTTGTTTTCCTCTCAAGACTCTATTCCTTTGGCTCCAACCCGCCTACATTTTAACAGCTGTCCTCCTAAACCAGAGGTTCTGATGTTGGCTGCACATTAAAATGTCCTGGAGACTTTTAAAATATTGATTTCCAGGTTGACCCCAGGCCCAGTAAAGGAGAATGTTCAGAGGTGAATCTAATCATCAGTGACTTGCCTGACTCCAAGGTGCAGGTGAGAACCACTGTTCCAAATCCCCCTTGTTCCACCCTGGTCCCAGCCTCTCCCTTGCCTGAGAACCACTTTTACTATATATTCCTTTCCTGGAGTCTTACCCCTGGCCTTGGAGTTTGGACATGTTAAATAAGTCCCTCTGAGCCTCATATTAGGAAAATATGAATTCTCATAATAGGAAAGTAGGGGTGTGAGAGACAGTTGGTCACCTACCGGCATCCAGTACCTACTCTTTCCCTCCAAGCAAAAGACAAGAGGAGGTTTTGTGGCTCCGAAGTTTATTCAGCCAATCCCCTTCTGCTATGGTTGCCTTAGGAATGAGACTGTGTTCCAACTCTGTTAAATAAGGTGTGAGGGGGCTTCCAGGAAGAATGTTTTTGCTCTCAAGGGAACCAGAAGGCGCCATGTGGCATCTTGATTTGGCACTTGGATCTACTGCCACCATATCGTGACCAGCCTGAGGATGACTGTGGCACAGGGACTGAAGATTCTAAGATGAGGGTTGGTAACTAGAGATTTTAGAAGGTTAAGTCACAAGGATGCCGAGGAGAAGAGAATTAGCATTGACTGAGTTCCTTTCATGTGCCAGACCCCCCACGAAGTCCAGCAGGATGCTGGCTCACGCAAGGCTGGCATTATAAAGTAATCAGCTTATAAAGTTAGGCTCTATTGATCTTAATTTCAGCTCCAACATTTCGGTAAGTACTTTTAAGCTCTCTCAACCTCAGTTTTCTTGTCTGTGAGTTAGGATTAATAGCATATTGCCACCTTGGGGTAGTTGGAAAGATGAAGAAGTGCATGTAAATAAGTTAGCACATCATTAGGACTCAATTCTTTTATTGACTCTGTGAGGATGTAATTGTTGTTAGCATCATTCACTTTTTACATAGAAATAAAATGAGGATCCCCAAACCCAAAAGGATCGAGCTAAGATCCCATCATATCTAAATGACAAAGCTGGGACTTTTGAGAATTCTTGCTTGTGCTTTTCCTTCCTCTCCTGCTCACCAAACTCAGTCAAGGACCTCCAACATCCTCTTGCAGTGAGTGGTGATGGGGAATCCTTCCCCAAACACAGTGTGCAACCAAACCAAGTGAAAAGAAGAGGTGGAGACTGAGACAGCATGTGACTGAATAGCTGTGAAAGGCACAGCTTTAGCACATGGTAGGCCTGTGAACAGTGAAGGCTCAGAGGCCCACAGACTCACTGGGTTCACAGAAATCACATGCCTGACCCAACCTACCCTGAGATGGGGCTTCCAACTTTTCAGAGTGGGACAGCTCTGATTGCTGTGTTGAGATGACATTTGCCTTCCCTGAACTTACCCATTGGTTCTAATTGTAGCTTCCAGGAAAAGAGAGAACAGCTCTCCAGACTTTGCTACATGGCAGGCAGCCCTTTGGAAGCCTGGTGATGACAATTCATTTCACCCCTGAATCTACTTTTCATGTCCAAGCTGTTCCTTCCCCGGGGATTCTTAACTGATCCCCAAACAACAGCTTTCAGGTCCACTGCCATTCTGGCCCCTCTTTCATACGACACACGCAAATGGAATCAATACTTAGGCAAGGATTTTCTAACAATCAGAGCAGCTGTTCAATGGATCCAGTGGTCAGTTTGAAACTTTATTGTTGGTATATAAGCTATACATAAAAAATTTTCAGGGGAAAAATTATTCCCTAATGTGGGGATATCTGTTTCTTTTTATCTGTTGATATTCCATTTCCTGTGGGACTCAGGTTAACATTCACAGAGCAAATAACCAAAGTCCTTTTGTTTTGATCTGGCTAGGACAATTAGCAAAGTGCCCTAACTCTGCTCCAGCCATGGACAGAAACAGGTCCTCCATTGGACCGACCAGATCTCCATCCTTAATGGCATGGGGATCAGGGTGGGTAGCTTGAGCTCACTGGTTGTCACAGGGTGTCTGGAGGAGCCTATACACAGCTCCTGCAGGATCCCAGGAACACTTGCTTCCTCTTCCTGTCTTTCTAAGTCTTGCTCCCTGATTTCCTTCTGAATTTGTGAATTCCCCATATTTCCCCAACAAATTCCTTTCTGGCATGTATTAGCCAGATGCAATCTCTGTTGCTTGCAGCCAAAGACCCCTGATTTATTAGGTAACAGAACAAAGGAAAAAAATAACATTATGAAATATTAATAAAATAGTCTCAAAACAGAAAAAAAGAGAAAAACACACATACACTTACTTTTTATCTCTATTATTATATTTGTTATAAATGTTATATTTATTTTATGATACATATGTATGAGGACTATTTTTGTTTTAATGTTTTTAAAATTAAGTTTTTATGATAAAATTGTATGTGCTCATTATAGAAAATTTGGAAAAATACAGAAAATAATATATTGCATATTAAATACGTAAAGTTACTGCGTAACTGCCAGAAGTGTGAGTCTATGCCCAGGGCAGAATTTATGCCATTCCATACTAGCCCCAGCTTTGCGGTCACCTTTGGGTCTGTTTTTATTTCACTGGGAATGTGGGCCAGTGCTTATTTTCACAGCTAAATTAATTAATGAGAAAATCCTCAGCCTCTCCATTTATCACTTCCAAACACCCACTTTTGATGAGTCAGTTGCCATTTGAACAATATAGGATGATTTTCAAATTAATTAAAACAGGACAACAATACGGCCCATTTCTTCCTCAAATGTCTCCAAGGGATTCTGACTTCATTAATCTTGGGACCACCACTCTCAAACAGGCAAAGGGCATTAATCACATTTCTCCAGTGGGAGAGGACAGGTCCCAGGGCCAGTGAATGCTTTTCAGTTATAAGGAAGTGCTGGAGCAATTGGGGTCTCATATCCAGTTTGGAATCCTTCTCAAAAAATACTGTTTTGCCACCAGACAATCCATCAGCCATATTCATATATTTAGTGAATACCTGTAGTGTGCTATAAGGACTTAGGGGAATGTGAAATGAGAATAAGTAAGGCCCTTTACAGTCCCTGTAGCAAGCAAGACAGATTTGTAAGGAAATAAAGAAGTTCAGAGGCAGTGCTGAATTGATCATTAAGCATAAGGCAGCTTCTGATTGTTCGCTGAACTCAGTATAAAGTCAAGTTTCTTAGTGTTGGTACCTTTTCCTCTGCATTTGCCATTGTTTGTTGGAGTCTGGTGTGTAGAAGTCACGTGTAGAAGTATGTGCTCATTATAACACCCATCTCCTCACTCAGTGCTCTGAGGGCGCAGGAAGGAGGCACCCCATCTTTCATCCTGCAAAAGGGGTGTGGAGGCCACCTAGCATAGGCTCCATCCATTCTGCACCTTCTTCCTGGTTCCCCTCCTGAGTCACTATGGTTCATCCCCTCTGCTCCTTGGCCTCTCTTAGCCCAGCTCTCTCTTTCCTGAATGTGAAGAATCGAGTCAGAACAGAGTCTCATGAGATAGCTCCACCTGGATTTCCTGCAGGCATGTGGAACTCAGAATACTTTAGAGCAAAGCCAGTCTCTTCCCTGTCAATCCCCTCAAAATGAATGAATGAATGAACGAATAAATAAATAAATAAATAAACAAACTAATTAATTAATTAATTAAACTCACAAAACTATTTTTTTTATTTCTAATCCTGGAAAATAGTGCTATGTACTGTCACCCCAGCCAGGATCCTGAAAATCAGCCTAGATGCCTCCCTCTTCTGAAGACCCCTCTCCCATCCAATCATCCAGTTAATTCCTAAACATCCCCTTTTCTCTACCTCCTAGCCTCCGGTCCTTGTTATAACACTTGTCCTTTGTCTGCTTTGTACTTCATCTTCCTTTTTCTTCTTCTCAAATATTCACCCCTCTCCAGTAGATCCTCTAGGCTACAGCCCAAGGGGGCTTCTAAAAATGCATATATGATTATGCTATTCACCTGGCTTAAGACCACTCAAGGGCTTCCAAAGCTCTGCTCAAAAACCCAAACTTTTATCCATGACATGAGAAGTCTCTAAGGATCTGTTTCCAGTCCCCTTCATGCTTTTGCTGTGTATTTTTTTTCCTTGGAAATTTTCTCATTCCCTTCCTCACCTAATTTCTGTATATCTGTCAAACTCCAACACAGATCACTTCCTACAGGAGGCCTTCCCTGACTCCTAAGATGAGAAGAATCTTGGTAGGAAAGAAAGACAGAAGAACAGGTATTATTTCCTTGGCACCTTCCTTCTATTGGTTTTCCTGGTCAGACTGTCAGTCACTAAGCCTGTCACAATGAACTTCTTGACACAGTGTCCCTTCCCAGGTTCCTGCAGCCAAGTCCTCTTATTCTTTTGAACACAGGTAATAGCACGCCTGTAGCTGGCCCTGGGTTCCCTCATGGCCCTTGAGTCTCCAAATTCCACCCACATCCTTATATACCTCCCTTTGTAAATAAACTGCCTGTGATTTACCCTAATTTGGGTGTCTTGTCTGTTTCTTATCAGGACTCTGATCCTTCAAATTTTCCAATAGAAATAGAATTACATTTTCTATTTCACTATTAACATTTCAAAGCTCTATTGTCCTCATTTCTGGTTGATCTTTCATGGGCCTTGGCTTGTAACTTCAACCAAAAGCTGGGGGCAAAATGGCTTTTCTATCCTATTTACCAAAACAATGAAAAACAAAAAAGCTATAAATATCTACTACTTTTAATTCCAGGACATAGATCTTATTATAAGAATCATAAAAGACAATTTTATGTGTCTTCACTAGACTATGCACACCTTGAAGGTAAAGACTGGCTCTTTTCCACCATTTATCACCAAAACCACACCTTGGGCCTGGAATATAGTTGATAGGTAGTAAATATTTAATGAACAAATCACTAGTAAGTCTTAGCAAAATATATGTAGTTTAAATGAATGGGGAAAAAAGTTGATGCCTCCAATCTGAAAGTCTTAGCAACTGAGCCCCCTTTACTGTCCCCATGCCAGGGTACTAGAGTGTTATTTTGGCAGACGTGGTAATTCCCTGAAATATGTTTCCCACCCAAAGCACCTTTGGACCACATCCTTGGAGAGAGAGAGAGAGCACTGCCAGAGGAGAATCACTAACCCAGCTCTCATTTCAATCTTCTCCCTGGCCTCTCCACCATCCCACCCTTTCAGATTTGACAACTCTGTAGGAAACCAATTTGCTGTTAATCACAAGGGAGTTTTATTTATTCTGTTGAAAGAATTGAAAAGCAGTCATTTTTATTAGTGCCACAGCTGGTTCTTCCATCATGGAAGAAATACAATTATGCGTTTTCCTATGGCTGAATGCAGACAGCTACTACCTCATTATTCATTTGGGTAGGAAGCGAGCCTTTATAATGAACAGGGGGGAAAATGCACCCAGCCCTCATTTATAAAGGGAACAAATCTTAGTTCCTGGAATGACATTGCCCCTTTCACCATAGAAAAAAGATTTTTTTTTTTTGGTTATATAATAGGGTGCGATAGCTTCAGAAGCAGAACCCAAGGCAGTCATTAGAGAGTAGTAGAAAGAGCACGGGCACTGGCGTCAGGCCAGCCTGGTTCAAACCCTGGCTCTGCTTCTTATCAGCTGTGGATGGGGACATGTTAGTTCTTTTGAGACTTCAGTTATTTTTCTTTCTTTTTTTTTTTGAATTTATGCATTTGGTATGTAATTATACATATTTTATAGGTAACAATGTAATGTTTGATCTTTGTATGCTGATCAAACCAGGGTCATTATCATATACCCATCACTTTTAATATTTATCATACTTTTTGGTAGTAAGAACATTCAAAATCCTCTCTTCTAGCTATTTCAAAATATACAGTTTTGATAACTATAATTATTCTACTGTGTAGTAAGCAGCAAAGCAGAACTTAATCCTTCTATTTAATGACCTACCACCCATTGGCTGCCCTTTCCCCATCCCTCTGGTTCTATGAGTCATGATGGTATCCTCTACTTCCATGAGGTCAATTTTTTTAGATTCCTTAGGAGTGACATCACATGGTATTTGTCTATCTGTGCCTGGCTTATTTCACTTAACATCATGTCCTCCAGGTTCATTCATGTCTTTGAAGATGAAAGGATCCCATCCCTTTCCATGGCTGAATAGGATTCCACTGTGCATATACCACATATTCTTTATCTACTTGCCCTTTCACAGACACTTAGTGAACCTCCATTGTCTTATTTGTAATTTGGATTTACTAAATGGAATAGTTCTCCATTGTCTTATTTGTAATTTGGATTTACTAAATGGAAGAGTAAGGATTCAGGATTAAATTTGATGGCTTATCACACCTATGTGACATGACCTGGCTACTCTCTGGTGTCCTCTCCCACCCTCAGAGCTGGCATTTTTGCTGTAGCCATAGTGAGCTATGAACAGTACTGCAGAACTGGCCACACGTTTCCATGCTCCCTGACTGTACACATGTTGGTCCCTCTGCCCGAATTACATGCCCTCCTCACTTCCTTTATCCATCTGGAAAACTTCTTTTCTTAAGAGCAATGGTTCTTCTTCAACCCTTCCCCCCATAGTCCTTGAGAACCTCTCTTCTTCCATCACCCTTTGGATATACCACTATAAGAAGTGGCCACACAACACAGTGGACTTGTTTGCTTACTTGTCTATTTAAGCATCAGGTTGTAAAGAATAACAAGTGAGTGGTTTTGTTTCCCTTGTCCAGTGCTGGCACAGTGCAAGCAGAACTGGTGGTCAGGAATGATTTACTGAATGAATGAATGGAGGCGCAGCTCCATTAAGGGTGAAGTTCCTTTAAGGGCGAAGCTCCTGTTGCCCCTAATGGATGTGGCAGGCACAGTTGATTAATCAAGTTAAACCATTCTTAACCCTTGCAAGTCCTCAAACACAGAGACATCTCAGCTGTTCAGGAATTGAGAGTACCCTGTTTGCTAATGAAACACAGGAGGAAGTCTGTTGAGGGAGTACCAGCTTTTTACTTGTCCTCAGACATCCTAATTAGATCTTGGTACAGAGTATTCAACAGGAAAGGCTGATTTACCTTTATCTAGTCCCATCCCTTGATGCAGTGATCCAGTGGAGTGAGAAAAACAAAGGATTGAATTTAATCTCTATCACTTTGTATCCCATAAGTGCCGATACAATATGGCAGCTAAAAATACCAACCTGGGAGACGAGTCCAAGCTACTGCCCCTATTTTGAAGTTGTTGATCTTGGACAAATAACCGAATCTTCAAATTTCTTAGTTTCTTCATATGTAAAATCAAGGTAGCAATATCCCCTGCCTCATAGGGTTAAATAGGCTAATGAATATAAATACTTAGAATAGAGTCTGACACATAGTTAGGGCTGTATTCGTGTCAGCATTATTTTTATTAGAAGATTAGTTGTGTAACCAGGGTAATTTCATATGCCTTCTGGATTTGCTTTGTATATCCATAAAATGGGATTAGAAACGCCTACCTTGCAGGATTGTACTGAGGATGTCAATTCGTGTGTGTGGAGGGCACAGGCACAGCACTGGCACAAGGCCACAACTATGCAAAGAGGGGTAAAGAGATCTCTGTGACCTCAGGGACCCTCCCTGCCTGAGAAAATCTGAACATATTGCTGTTACTTCTGCTCCTTGTTTACCTCCTTCCCTTGCAACCACAATAGAAGGGTCCCTCATAATGGGCAGGGCCCATGGCTCCCCTTGAGCTCTGGGCCTTCCCCTCCTGCCTTCTTAGGAACTCATGCAATTGAGTCAGCTCCTGTTTCTCCCTTTAGCTCTTCCTCTCCACTTGTCTCTCCATAAAAACATGTAAATAGATTCCCATCTCTTTTGCCTTACAACAAACATTATTTCTAAACAAACAAACAAAACCAAACCAAACCCATTTCATTCTAGGTCTCTCTTTTTCTCTATCCATCTTCGCATGGCCAAACTCCTTGCAGGGTTGATCAACTCATTCTGTTTCTATTTTCTCACCTCCCACCCAATCCTCCTTTAATGCAGACTTTAAAATTAGGTTGAGTAGTAGGAGCTGGACAAAGTAAGGAAAAAGAGCCAGGGTCATTTCCATCCTGGAAAGGAAAAACTGGCAGAGATTAGAATCCCCCAGGGAGACTCTGCTGAACCAGGAAGGGAATTTCCCTGGTTCCTCTTGGGCCTTGTTTTCTGACGTGCAAGCCAGGTTTGTGGCATATTGTGTAAAACCCCCAGTCTGGGCTCAGGACAAACAGGCATGCAGTTCCTTGGCAATTTCTGAGCCTCTTACCTGGTGGCACCTGCCTTCTGATCAAGTCTCATGCAGCCAGAGCCAGTCCCTCTTTTCCTTTCCAATTCCTTATTGTATGGTCCTTACTCTCCTGTGTCCACCTGGAAAATCATTTGGGAACATTGGAAATGCCACACCCTACAGCCTCACAACATTATGGGTAGTGTTTTGAAGCAAAAACTACAAAACTCCACCGTATCCAAGAGCTCATTTGATTTTCTTAACATTTATATGCAGAAGGGCCATTGCCAACCCTATTTACAGACAAAGAGACTGAGATTCCAGGAAGGTCAGTGTCAATAGCATCAACCATTGGCAAGGCCTGCCATGCATCAGGGTGAGCATTTTGAGAACATTTTCCCATTTAATCTTTACAGTCAGCAACTTATGTTTAGGTGTTTTTGTTGTTTTGATTTTTCAGATAATGCACATAGGATTTGGCATGAGGCAAGGCTGACTCTTTTATTCACTGGTTAACTAGATGACCTTGGGTGATCTTAACCTCCCTGGGTTTCAGTTTACCATCTATAAAATATTAGGGCTGGACTGAATTGGGATGGCTGAAAGGTTCATCCCAATTGAACTCTCTTTGACCTGATAATTGCCTAAGCATCTCCTCACAGCCCATGTCAGCTCTATGTATTGGAGTAACAGGAACAAGTAATTTCAGTCTTTTAGGAGTATAGATAAAGTGGGTGGAGAAAGAACTGGAAGACCTGTAACTGCCATTCCCAACTTTTTTCATGAGGTTGTGATTAGTAGGTCTTTTAGAAGACTTTCCAGACTTCTCTAAGTTTTAAAATCTTGGATGTTGGAATAAGATCAAGGATCTGGTTTCACTTGCAGTATTTGCTAGTTATGTGATCTTGAGAAGCACATTGACTCTTTGGAGCCTCAGTTCCCTCATCTGTAAAGTGGGTGTTCATAGGATAGCTGGGAAGATGAAGCAGGAAAGAGTGTGAGAGATTGCTTGGCCCACAGGTGACTGATCAATGATAGTGATTATTCTGTTTTTGACAATCTTTGCTTAATCCATTGCATAATGCAATGACCCATGGAAGATGTGAGGAAATGTTTACAGGTTTCAGATTTGGAATTTGCAGGTATTGCAGAATATCTGCTCCTCCTCACTGCGGACTTGTGTTCCTGTTAAGATGAACTCAACTCAAGTGTCAGCACTCTTCACTGACCTGTACAATGACACAAGCAAGCTTGGTGAAGGGAGATGGATTAGGTGTGTTTTCAGCAACAATTGAATAAGAGGAGCTGAGAAAGTGGTCCTGAGCAAGAGGTACTGGAGGTGACAGGAGATGGGGGGGGGTGAAACCACAATGATCATAGTAGCCCTACACAGACTAAAGCACCACTGGCAGGCCACACAACTCGAGAACAGCTTTGGAACAGTCAAGTCTTGCATGCTGGTAGCTAAGAAGCAGGCAAGGTGGGGAGGTGTTCATCCCTCTAATAGAAGTGAGAGAAAACATGAACAGAGATAAATTTTAGATTTTGGAAATGATTTCATGAGCTCCTGTTCTCTGACTTTGAAGATTTTACATGTTGAACAAGCACATATTGAGTTCCCCTTTGTGTGTGTGCAAGGCTCCAGGCCCTGGGGAAACAGGGGCCGGCCTTGCTCTCATGGGGTTTCTGCTGGATTCAACCTTGTTTTTTAGAGTTGGGGGACTGGGTGAAATGGTGCATGCCTATAATTCCAGCAGCTCGGGAGGCTGAGGCAGGAGGATCTCAAGTTCAAAACCAATTTAGCAAGGCCCTGAGCAACTTATTGAGACCCTGACTCAAAAAGGAAAATTAAGATGGGGTGGGGATGGTGGTTTAGTGGTTGGGCACTCCTGGGTTCAATCTCTAGTACCAAAACAGAGTTGAGGGGGAACAACTGAGGACCCAAGAGGGAAATAACCTGCCAAAGTTCTCAAAGTAACTTATTGTCAATGCCTATCTTAGAATCTGAGCAACGTAAACACTAGACTGAGGGTCTTTCCATAGGCTACTGTCTTGGTCTATTTTATGCTGCTCTGGCAGGATACCAGAAACTGGGTAATACATATGGGCAGGAATTTTACTAGGTCATGATTTTGAAGGCTGGGAAGTCTAAGATGGAGGGGCCAGCATCTGGTGAGGACTTTCTTATTGCATCATCCCATGGTGGAAAGGCAAAGAAAGATTGAGAAAGAACAAGAGGGGATCATATGGTTCCTTTTATAAGGAACTCACTATTACAATAACAAACTACTCTCCAGATAATGACATAATCCATTCATGAATGCAGAGCCCCCATGACCCAAAAACCTTCCAGTAGGCCCCACCTCCCAACATTGCCACATTAGGAATCTAAAGGTCCAAAACATGAACTTTTTGGTGAAACATTCAAACATAAGAACTACATTTCATGAAAGAGATTCACATGCAGCAGATTTTCATATTAGCAGATATTTTAGCAACTCAGCTAGATAAATAAGGTCCTTACTCTGGAGATTTCTGGAAATACGTCCAAAAAAAAAAAAAAAAATGATGTGCCTTTAATTTTAAGTGTTCCACTGACATGTTGTATTTATTCAGACTCACTGTTACATTGTTTTACCCACCTGGGTGAGAAAGTAGCATATGAATGGAAGTAGTAGGATACAATCAGGAAGACTGGGTAGCTCACACTGCTGAAAATTAGCAAGACACAGGAATCCAGGGATATGGATCAAGGACCATTTTCCCTTTCCTACCTATAATCTCCACCTCTCTGGGCCTCGGTGTTCCCACTCATAAGATGAGTGATTGAATTAGAAGGATCTCAGAATTCTTCTCTGTCTCTAAACTCTATGATAAATCACGCAGCAATGCCATACAGTGAAAAAGGCCCAAAGGACCTCAGGTGCAATTCCAGAAAGTGCCTGTGGACCCACAGTGAACTGAGTGCTGAAGCACCCCTTCCTCTGTGTTCCCAGGGTCCTGGGGCAGGGTGCTATTAGAGTACATGACCTATTGTGCCTCTTGAACAGCCATTTCAGTATCTGTACCTCTTCAAATGTGCTCCTGGAGGGCAAGGACTATGTCCTACTCAGGACCATGTGACATTTTTGAAGGCCTGTTTTCCCCACCAGACCCTGACTGGTTTGATGGCAGGGACTCTGTCCTATTTACCCCTCTGTGCCAATGCCTGTCATTGAGGAGGTCAATCAGTAGATGTGCATAGGGTGAAGGAATAAATGAATAATGACTGAATGAGAAAACTAGACTTTTTAAGATCATTAAGGAAATCAACACAAAAGAGTCTCCACTCACAAACTCATCAGTGACCCCAGAATTAAACATTGAGGTAGGGAGGTTACTGATGACTTGCTCAGGAGACATAACTAGAAAGCAACAAAACTGGAACCATTTTTCTCTCTCTCCTTTTCTTTCACTCAATACCCCACAAGGGCAGCCAGCTCCAAGATGGAGAACTGAACATTGTGACTTTTCAAAAAATCTTACCAGAATAAAATGCATTTTGAAGGAGCTAAGAGCATTGGCTTTGGTGACATAGGTCCCTGACTACTGTGTGATCTTTGTCAATTACCCTCTCTGATGCTCAGCTTTCCATGGATTGAGTGGCAATGAAAACATCTCCCCTGTCTCCCTCATAAGTTGTTCCTCTGGGTTATTTGAAGATTGTGCTTTACCTAAATTAGAGGTAGGATGGGAGTTTCTCATATGCCTAGTCTTTCATTGTTCCACTTAATTTGTTGATTTAGAGCAAGGGTTTCTTTTTATTCTTTAGGTCTTTTTAAAAAATATTTATTTTTTAGTTGTAGTTGAACACAATATCTTTATTTATTTTCGTGTGGTGCTGAGGGTCGAACCCAGAGCCTCGCATGTGCTAGGTGAGTGCTCTACTGCTGAGCCACAACCCCAGCCCCTATTCTTTGTGTCTTTTGAAATGGCATTTTTGGCTGAGGTAATAAACTGCCTTCTGTAAGTACAGTGAACATTCTCCACCTGACCTACTGGGATGTATACTCTTCAGCCTACTGAAGAAAACCTGGCCCATCCATTATAAAAATTAGTCTGTGCTGATTTTTATTTTTGCCCTTTCTCCAGCCAACAGCCTGAGCTAACACTGAGTCCCTGTAGCTCTCAAATGCACAACTGCTGCCTGCCACCACCACACACCTTTCTGGGGATGGGCACCAGTTCCAGCCAGCAGAGCCTTGCACAGAGCCAGGCTTGCATGAGGCTGGTTGAGAGTCACAGACAACCATAGGTGCACTGGATAGAGAGCTACTAGGCGCCATCAACATATGCTCCACTTGCTTCCTGGCCTGGAGAAGGATCCTGAGAGGCAGCACCACTGCTTTCTCAAAAGGAACCTGTGGTGCCATGAACTTTACCACTTACACAGTGGCTGCCTCCAGACTTGAATGCCCCTCTCATTACTCACCGGAAGTGAGTTTAGAACAGTTCACACAGGAAGGAAGATGACTCGCTCCTCCAACAAACTGCAGAAAGCATTTCCAAGGAAATGATTGGAAGCATTTAATTATCTATTTTGTAGTCTGCTTTGCCTTTGTCAAACCCCTCAGCTTCAGTGGGATCCCTTATCTGCAAATTGACCTGTAGCATCCCTGGAAAACTTGGGTGGGTTTTAAATTTGTACATATGCCAGTTATAGTACTTTATCTGCAAATCAGCTCCCTTTATGCTCCTCCTGATGGGGATGGGTTTGTCATAGAAATGAGAAATATCACAATGAACATGTTGCTCTTACAACTGGAAGTGAACTGATCTAATAAAAGATAATAGCACACATTTGTCATGGGTCAGGCTTGAGTACATGGCATTATAGGTTTCCAGTCTGGCTGAGTGAGCAGGAGGGTGGACCTAGGGGAAGACAGAATGGTGACCCACCTCTTGACCTTACTCCAATCAGTTTACAAGCAGGGAAGCTCCCCAACGTAGTAACCGAAAGGATGCTTTAGTCTAAGTTTCATTCTCAAAGGCAGATGTGACTGAAGTGGCAACTCCTTTTTGCATTCTCTGGAATCAAGTAGGGATCTGTCACCTTTTGAGAAGATCTATCTATCTACAGCAGGTGTCCCACTAGTAAAGTACAGATTCTGGAACTCAGCCTTTAGGGAAAAGCAATGGAAAGAGTTAACAATGGATCCAGGCCACCAACTAATGATCCAGGGAGAACAGCAGGTTCTGGGCTCAGGGAAGGGACACTTAGACAGAGGCCAGTCCTAAGCGGGGGAAGATAGCATCATATCATGAGGAGAGCATGACTTTGGACTTGGAGAGACATACATTTTAATCCTAGTACCTGTTAGCTGTGTGATCTTGGGTGGAGTGCTTTATTTCTTGGGACTCATCTGCAAAATAATTCCTGAGAAGCAGTCCATTAACCAAGACCATCCTCAGACAGATGGGTTCAAGTCCCTGGTCCACTATGAGTCATAAGTTACTTAGTTTCTGTAAGGCTCAGTTTCCTATCTCTAAAAAGTTGACGTGAGTGCTTATCTTGTAGATCCGATGTGAGGATCAGTGCAACAGTGCAGATAAATGCTTAACAAAAGACCGGGACACAGAAAGCACTCCATAAATGGTAGCTATTATTCAGGCCTGGGGGTGTTGGGCCCTGGTCTATTTGTCAGTGAAAACACAAGAAGTAGGACCTTCTAGTGTGTTTGGGGTGTAGCAGCAGTTTACAGGCTACTCCAGCATGTCCAATCCCCTTAATCTTAGTGTCAAGCTATGTACTGCTTGGTCCTGGCTGAGACATTAGATTCCAGGTCTAAAAGCGTCTCTGAAGCCCTGCTAGACTAGATGGGCTGAAGAAGCGAATGAAGCCACTTTGAGGTGAATTTTAGGGCTAGGCTTGCCCCTACTGCTGGGTCTTTGAACTGGAAGGCTGGGCTGAGCCTGACAGCTTTAGGGTTACAGGATTTCCCATAATTTGCTCCATATTGCTTGCATTGCCAGTGTTTTCCCTCTGCAAGGAAAGAGAGGTCTGGAGAGCTTCCCTACCTGGGATTCAGTACTAGTGTGGGGCCCTGAGCTTGGGAAGGACCTCAAAGCTGCGCTCTAGTCTCACAGTCGCTGTTCTGTGGTGCCCACTTCTGATGCTGTGGCCCAGTGAGGTCCTGCCCCACGTGCAGTTCTGTGGAGGAGGCTGATTGGGCTGGCCCTGCTCCTGTCATTACACAGGCTGCAATAATAATTCTGGGGAGGTAATGATAGATATTGTTTATTGAGCTTCAGCTATGGGTACTAACTGCTTTACTTAGGCAAGGTTTTTTCCATAGAAAAACAATGTACGTAGGATTTATGGTATCAGCTTTGTAGCTCAGAAAAGGAAGGTTGGGCAAGGTTGTCCAAGGACACACAGCTAGAGGAAGTGTTGGGATTTTAGTCCCTTAGCAGCACTTCCCCATTCTGGATGCCATTCCATTCCCCTTCCTGCTATGGTTTATCATGCAGTTAGTTTAAGTCTAATTATATTCAATAAATTATGAATTATGTGCAATAAGATTCTGGTATGAATTTCCTATCCATTTTCCACTAAACAGCTACTGAAACCCTCAGTAGTTAGGTATGACTAATGGAATTATTTCCATTCTATTGTGATTTGAATTTCTACATTGATGATTATATAAAAATGTTAATGACCAGGGTGGACAAATGGTAAACAGAACCCCCTCCTCAGTGCTTCTGCAGCTAGAATTTATTCTTCTCCTTTCTTTTTTTTGGGGGGTGGGGGTGGGGGTGGGAGAGTTATTCATGTTCTTTGCCAATTTTTCTATTGACTATAAGAACATTTTGTATGCTAAGAAAATCAGTTATCATTTATGTTAGAAATATTTTTCCCATTTATTCGATGGTCTGTTGACTGCATTCATAATATTTTTGGGGGGCCATCCAATGGTTCTGTATTATTTTTAGGAAAGCCTTTGTACTCCAAGAGAAAAAAGATATATTACTCATATATCTAAATCTTATGTATATATGATTAAACATAAACATAATATATACACGATTATATATAATGATTATGCATATATAATTATACAAATATTATGTGTACTTTCTCTTCTATTGAAGTGCCAATCCAGTATCCTCATTTCCAATTTATTGCCATAGTTATAGCTTTATAGTTTAAGTTAACTTCTGTCCTTTTCCTGCTTCTCCCTGGCTTCTTTTGCATAGTTATTTTCCCATTTATTTAGAAAACAACACAAATGATACACCCTTGTGGGAAAAAAATGACAAATAGGTATAAATACAAAATCAAAGAAAAAAAATTAGGATAATCCCATAAAATGTTACTTAGTGTTAACCATTTTTGAAAAACTTTATTCCAGTTTTGTTTCCATGCGCAGACACAGGCATGCATGCATCTTTTCTCTAATCAAAATTAGATCATGATGTATTAGAAAATATGCTTTCTGAAATCTGTAGACCCATGCATGGCCTAATCAGTATGCTCATTGCCTGATATACTGTATTATTTAACCATTTCTTTATTGTTCAGTATGCAAACCTAGACTTTCACTTAGGCCATTTATGCTTCATATCTGGGTGTGAATGAATCCTTTGTACATTCCTCCAGCAAGTTAAACAGAAACTAGTTTAAGATATTTGGCACTTTGGTGTTCGGTTTGTGATGTCCACATCACTTACCAGTGATGCTCAAAGACTTCCTCCCCGTCACAAGTTTCATCAGACTTCCTCTGGATGTAATGGAGGCTAATTCATTAAGAAGGAAGTTATCATGGGTAAGAGTGTAAGCTTTGGGTTCAGACAGAACTATGTGAATCTGACTTAAACTCTGAGTCTGTTTCCTTGTCTGTAAAATCTGGACATCAACAGCTACTCATTGGGATTAGAAATGTGGTTGAACCTGCAGTCCTGAGTGTTACGCCCAACACACAGTGAGGTGCTCAATAAATGATAACAGAACAAACATTGTGCCTCTCCCTTACTCATTCAAAGCTGCCCTCCCTGGACAATCTGGGGATGAGGCTGCTCAACACAGAGTCATGGTTTAAGAAGTGGTGCCATGCCAGGTGTGGCCCCTGACTGGGGTTGTTTGCTTCACCTGAGAATCTCAGAATCTGCATGATCTTGGGACCCATGAAAACTTGTCCAATCAGAACCTGCATTAAAAAAAAAAAATCCCCATGTGATTTGTATGCACAGTTCCATTTGAGAAGCTGTTGGTCTAGGTACTCAGACAAATTGGTGGAAATTGTGTGTGGAAGATGGGGGTCTGGGAGTAGATGGCATCCTTAACTTGGAATTCTCCTTAGCATGGGTCTTCTTTTTGTCTCAGAGCCATCTCCCAGTAGCAATTGGCTCTTGGCCAAGCTCCCGTCATGATGTGGTGGGAGAGGCCCCATCTTCAGATTCAGGAAGACACATCCCAACTTTGTTAGCTGGAGGATTATTGTTACTTGGGAGGCCTGGGGACTAAGAATTTTAACTTTCTGAGCTCAGTTCTCTCACTTATAAAATGTGGACGATATACTTTTCTTGGGATATTACTGAAGATAAGTATTGATAGGTTATTAAAACTTTTGGTATATCTTGGAGTATAATGGATAAGTAGGTTGAATCTAAAGATCTGAGTTTGAATCTCAGCTCCAAGACTCACTTGGCCAGTCACTTCCTGTTCCTGATCTGAAGTTTCGTGTGTAACATCTTGGGTCTCTTCCTCTTTCAAATCTTGAAAATTTGAAAGAGGAAGGCATATTAAGTACACATAGAAACTAGTGGAAACTTCCATCTACCTGCCAAATTCCTAAACAGTCTCTCAATCCATAAATATGAAAGGAAGGATGGATTTTCTGTGTATATGAATATTTTCAATTGGATGGAAACAAGAGATTCAAGGGAGGTGTTGGCAGTTATTAATTTGAGTTTCTAGATAGCAAGGGCATGTACCTAGGTACTGGTCCAAGTCAGCCACACCTGCTCGTGCAGTATATATTTATTGAGTATGGATGTTGTGCCAGAAACTATGGTGGGGGTCATAAATACAGCTCTTGGTGCTGAGGGACTTATAAGGGGTGTTGGCCATGTGGAGGGGGGGATCAGGGAGGGTCCTGCTGAGGTGTGATACCTGACCTTGACATATCAAAGTGGGAAGAGAGGTTGAGAGGCAAACACTGAAGGATCAGCATCCTAGGTAAAGGGAACAGCATAGGCCTGGGCTACTCCCAGAGAAGCCGGGGAGAAGAGAACAGAAAATCTTGTGGTGCAGTGTGGGAGGCTGCTAAGAGCCAAGTATATGATGCATGGCATTTTTGGTCAATGCCAGCTAGCCATTGAGATGATAAGATTATGTTAAGATTTGCATTCATATGGATATTGGACTCCTGCTGTTCACCTAGGCCGGCTACGGGACTCCTGGAGAGTTCCCATTGGTTGGGGAAGTACAGTAGGAGGGAGTTCCGGGGGAGGAGTCTCTCTCTGCGGTTCCGAGAGGAGGCCGCGTGGGTAGAAAAAAATCTTCCCGGGCGGTAGCGGACATTGGCGGCAGTTTCAAAAAATAAACTTTGTTCCTGCTTGAGTGGCTCGTGATTTTGTGCCCAGCCAGACTGCGGCAACTGGTGGCCCGTACGGGGAACGAACCCGCGACCTTGGCGTTATCAGCACCAAGCTCTAACCAACTGAGCTAACCGGCCTAGGTGAACAGCAGGAGTCCAATATCCATATGAATGCAAATCTTAACATAATCGTATCATCTCAATGGCTAGCTGGCGTCGACCAAAAATGCCATGCATCATGTACTTGGCTCTTAGCAGGAGGCCATCCTCCCACGTGATTTGAGTTACCTCCCTGGCTGGGTGAGAGGCGCTTAGACACAGCTATGTCAGAGCTTTCCCCACCCTTTCCCAGGTCTGAGGGCTTGTCTGTGCAGAGACTTGCCTGGCCACTGCCCCAAAGACCCAATCGTCACCCCTGACTCTGCCACGCGACCAGCGCTGGCTTCATGAAAGAAGGTTCGGTTCAAAAGAAATCGCTAGTGAGTTTTAAATTAAGGAGACAGACTCTCATTACCTTTAATACCAGCTCCTGGACAGCTTCTCCTAGCTCCCACCTCCAGCCACCTAATGCAGCATGGTTTACAGAAGAGACTAGCGCCAGAGGGAGAGCACGCCAGGGAGTGAGCTTTTATTGGGGAACAAAAAATTCCAGAGAAAATTCCATCCAATGAAGATTAAGGGGACAGCATCCCAAGGTTGGGGAGCGACGATTGGGTCTTCAGGACAGTGGCCAGGCACGCCTCTGCACGGACAAGCCCTCGGACCTGGGAAAGGGTGGGGAATGGCTCAGACACAGCTGTGTCTAAGCGCCTCTCACCCAGCCAGGGAGGTAACTCAAATCACGTGCGAGGATGGCCTCCCACACCTGACCTTCGGATGCTGCCCCCCTTAACTTTCATTGGATGGGATTTTCCATGGAATTTTTTGTTCCCCAATAAAAGCCCACTCCTTGGCGTGCTCTCCCTTTCTCGCTAGTCTCTTCTGTGAACCTCGCCACCGCATTAGGTGGCTGGAGGCAGGAGCTAGGAGAAGCCATCCAGGAGCTGGTATTAAAGGTAATGAGAATCTTGTCTCTTTAATTTTAAACTCTCTAGCAATTACTTATGAATTGAACCTTCTTTCATGAAGTCAGCGCTGGTCGCATGGCAGAAGAGCATAGGCCTGGGCTACTCCCCAGAGAAGCCGGGGTGGGGGAAGAGAACAGAAAATCTGTGGTGCAGGATGAAGCTGGAGAAGCAGAAAGGGGCTTGAAGATACCAGCTGAGAATGTTGTCTTCCTCCTAGGAGTCCTGCGGAGCCACTGAGAATTTTAAGCAGTAAAGTCCGATGATCATATTTATATTTTGAAAAGGTACTCTAATTTGCTAGCTCTCTGTGTTGAACTAGTTGAGTTCATATACCTGCTGACTGGTGATAGGAATGAACACAGGGCAGAACGAAATGAATGGTGGAGACCAAATGAAAAGCTAGCACAGCTGGGTGCGGTGGTGCAGGCCTGTAATCCCAGTGGCTCAGGAGGCCGAGACAGGAGGATCACAAGTTCAAAGCCAGCCTCAACAAAGGTGAGGCCCTAATCAATTCAGTGAGACCCTGTCTCTAAATAAAATACAAAGAAAGGGCTGGGAATGTGGCTCAGTGGCCCTGAGTTCAATCTCCTCCCTACCACAAGAAAAAAAAAAAAAAAGCTAGCATAGTTCAGAGAAAGGATAATATACAATGAGAAGGTGCACAGGCACGGTGGTAGAGCACCTGCCTAGCACATGCAAGGTCTTGAAGGAAGTCCCCATCTCTGCAAATAAATAAATAAATAAATAAAGGGTGTGCCATGAACATCAAGCTCGATTTATTTATCTTGCAGTGGCTGTCTCTGGCCTTTCCTGGACTCCCTCCTCCAGGGAGGGATCCTGCCTGCGGCTCTCCCTTCCTGTTATTTTGATTCTTTTCTTGGATGACTTTGATGAAAGTAGACATGGAAACCCAGGCTGTCAGAGAGCAGAAGTACCTTATAAGCCATCAAGCTCCGTGCTCTTGCTATATTAATGAGAACGCTGAGGTCCAGGGAAATGAAATGCTTTGTGCCCAAGTCTTCATGCTTTGTTTCTGACTTTCCGTGCCAAGCTGGTCTTTCCTCTAATAAGACATTGAGCTTTTACTGGGAACAAGGTACACCCTAAAGAGCACAGATATTAACTCAGTTCACCTGGATTTGGACCTCTGCTTACCATTTCTTTGCTGTTGTGATCTTGAGCAAGTACTTTCACTTCCCCACCCATAAACTGAAGGTAAAAAGGCTGACTTTGAAGTGGAGCTGCAAGTATTAAAGACACTCAGATCCTATTCCTGAAGTCTCCATCCCATCTCCCTTCCTGTTTCTCTGTTCCTGAGTTTGACAGGAATCTGCAGAAAATTTATTTCTTTGGAAGTTACTTGTGCAGTACAACATTAATTTGCCATATCAAATATATTGTAAAACAAGCCTATATTTCCCCTACCTTTCATCTGGGATTCTGGTCCTTAAAATGTAAATGATAATTAAATCCTTTTCCCCACACAATGACTCTGTACCAATCTCCGGAAGCTTCATATGAAAAAACAAAAACAAACAATATCAACAACAACAACAAACTCCTTAAAAAAAAGGAGCTAGAGAGACTTCTGCGGGAAGCATAATATAAAAGTAAGTCTTGAAAAAGGTGGGAGTGGAGGCTCAAAAAAAAAATAATAAGCCATCATAGGCAGAATTGTTTTTTTTTCTTTCAAAGTGATTGTTGATGGCACGTAATAACTTTCATTTGTTCCCTGACTTTGAGAGGCTGACAAATAGCAGTCTTATTTTGAATGTCTATTGTTACTCCTGAGGTTTTTATGTAGAGTAGAAAAGATTGTTTTGAACATTTCTCCGGGATAAGTGGAAGCTGTCCTCTTGCTACAAATGATTCATCTGGGAGAAATGATATATAAACAAGACTGCCTGCTTGGGGAGTAGATGGGAGGCAAGTTATTTCAGAAGAACTTTTCATTCTCATGCCAGCTAATGAGAAATCTAGCTCTCAAAATAGAAGGGGTGCTATGGGATGAATACTTTAGGAAGTTTCTGACTCTTACATTCCATAGTCACTGTCAAAGAAGGCATTTCCTAAATTTCTAAGGCCAGTTATTTTCTCATGGTAATATCAATAAATTAATTCTGTCTTAAGCTTCATCTTGGCAGTGTGATGTGGCTGAAAGAGCAGGGGTCCTGGAAGCAGATCCAGCTGAACTTGTACCCAGGGTATACGATTTAAAGAGGTACCTTTCGAGGTTATACAAGTACAGAGTCATCACTTGAATGACCCTGAAAGTGAGTGCTTCCTTAAATTTGGCGCTCTTATCTTACTATACTAGGCCCTGAAATGAGTTAAGAGTCAGGGCTCTGCCACTTATTGGCTGTGTAACCATAGCGAATCAGTTAGGATTGGCTTTGGTTGTAACAGAGAAATCCAAGTAAAGATGGCTTATTTCCCTATTACATAAAAATCCATAGTAATATAGGTTGGGGTTGGAATAATGTCCTTATTCCATAATCATCTGAACCTAGATTTTTTTCCAGTCTGACATCTTTTGGGTTCATTATTGAAAATGGCAGCATCCAGCCGGGTACAGTGGCACATGCCTATGATCCCAGCTGCTTGTGAGGCTGAGTTAGGAGGATCATGACTTCAAAGCCAGTCTCAACAATTCAGAGGCATTAAGCAACTTAGTGAGACCCTGTCTCTAAATAAAATACAAAATAGGGCTGGGGATATGGCTCCGTGGCCTAGTACCCCTGAGTTCAATGCCTGGTACCCCCCCAACCCCGCCAAAAGAAAGAAAATGGCAGCATCCATGCTCCAGGCAGAAGGATAGAGGAAAGTTCATGAAATCTGTGAGTGTATTATGGATTTTTAACAATAACTTTTTTTTTGGTCTCAGCAATTGAACCCAGGGGCACTTAACCACTGAGTCACATCCTTAGTATTTTAAAAAAAATATTTTATTTAGAGACAGGGTTTTAAGGAGTTACTTAGGGCCTTGCTAAATTGCTGAGGCTGACTTTGAACTTGGAATCTTCTGCCTCAGCCTCTCAAGCTGCTGGGATTACAGGGAGTGCCTCTGTATCCAGCTAGTAATAACATTCTAATTACAAAAAATATAGATCAGATTTTTTAAAAAAACAAACCATATGAAAATAAAATATATGTATTTTTGGACAGTTAAATTACATGTTATTCCTATTTCCATCAGTCTCACTCCTAATTCCCAATTTGAGCATCAATATTTCTGTGTGTTTGGTGGTGCTGGAGAAGTCCTTGTACATGATCACTGAGGTACACATCCAGCCCTTAAACACCAAATTTATTCAAATTTTTGGGATAGAGCCATAGTTTTGATCTTCACAATTAAAATTGTTTCCAAAAGGAAGGAAAATATTCCATAATAGACCTTGAAGGAAGGAAATATTCTGATGTATCCTTGTGAAATATTTCTACAGCCACAGGTTTGGAAATGATAGCACTGGTAGACGTCTGTGGTATTTGCCTGCTCAAACTTCACTCCCCAATCTGGTAGCCACACCCTAATTATTGTTTGTGGAACTACCAGGTTACATTGCTTGCAGACCTGGTAGAAATTGTCAATCAGGCTGTGGCTAGGGAAAGGTAAAAATGTAACTCAAACGAACACAGTAGCCTCCTTCTCTTCTAGCAATTTGTCTCCTGAGTACAGAAATATGAGGGAGGACAATATTTCCTGACAGAGGAGTTCAAAGCCCTTAAACTATTCTGGATCCTATTCTTTCTGAAAACCTACTCTTCAGTATTCCCTTCAAATCTTGTTTATGGGGGTTAAAAAAAACCAAAAACCTCTTTTGTGCTGGGAGGGGTGGAGCACACCTGTAATCCCAGTGGTTCAGGAGACTGAGGCAGGAGGATCAGGAGTTCTAAGCCAGCCTCGCAAGTAGCAAGGACCTAAGCAACTCTAAAAAATACAAAAAAGGGGGCGGGGGGGGCTGGGCTGGGCTGTGGCTCAGGCTCAGCGGTAGTGCACTTGCCTGATGTGTGAGGTACTGGGGTTGATTCTCAGCACCGCATATAAATAAATAAAAACAAATAAAGGTCTACCAACAACTAAAATAATTTAAAATATACAAAAAAAGGGTAAAAGGGCTGGGAATGTGGCTCAGTGGTTAAGTGCCCCTGGGTTCAATCCATAGTTTTTTTTTAAAAAATCTCTCTTTTGTTTATGTTAATTATAGTTTGTTTTTTGTCATTTGCAACCAAGAACCCTGACAGCAGCATGTGTTCCTTTTTCTACCTCAAAATTTGGAATTGTGCAGGATGGCCTCCTACCTTGTCCATTCTATTTGTTTTCTTCTCCAGCTTCTCTCAGATGAGATTACTAATGCCTCTACTCACAGGCTTAGACCTGCCTTGCTTCTGAGCCAACTCATAAAGACTTTGGTTTTCTACTGGGTGGAACTAAGAATTATGTTGTCCCTCTCTATGTTTTAGTGACTAATAGAACTTTTTTGCCCTCAAGACTAAGACCAGCTGGGTGCGGTGGTGCTTGCCTGTAATCCCAGCAGCTCAGGAAGCTGAGGCAGGAGGATCCCGAGTTCAAAGCCAGCCTCAGCAATTTAGTGAAGCCCTAAGCAACTCAGTGAGATCCTCTCTGTAAATAAACTACAAAATAGGGCTGGGGATGTGGCTCAGTGGTCCAGTGGGCCTGAGTTCAATCCCTACACCTCCCCCCACCAAAAGACTAAAACCAATGAGATGGTAAGTGAATTGTATGCAAGATATCAGAGAAGTCCAAGAATTACCTAGAAGGCAGTCTTCCAAGGAAGGAGAGGTGAAAATGCCAAATAGATATCACAGGACAAAGGGGCTCACCTGTTTTTCCCCTCCCACACCCCTGCCCCTAATATCTGGCCCATGATAAATCAGTACATATATGATGTACAAAAGACTGAAAAAACAGTATCAGGAAGAAGAGTTGAGATTTGTGGTAGCAGAAATCAAGTGAAGAGGTGAGGCGATATCCCATGGAAAGATAGGAAGTGAGCAAGGAAAGGGAGTACGTGGTGCAAGAGAGGTTGGATTTTTTGTTGTTATTGTTTTCATTCACTTGTGAGTTGTTTTTATTGGTGCATTATAATTAGACGTAATGGTGGGATTCATTATATCATAGTATAATTTGATCAATCTCATTCCTCACTACCTTCCTTTTCCTTCCCCCTGATCCACTTGCTTTACTTTATTGTTATTATTTTTAATTAGCGCATTATAATTATATGTATAAATGGGTTCTTTGTGGTATATTCACACAGGACATAAAACAATTTGGTAGAGTTCATTCCCAGTACTTCCCCATACACTTCCCTCCTTCCTCCCTCTCCATTTCCTTCCTCTATTTTATTGGTTTGCCTTCTATTTTTGTGAGCTCCTTTCCCCATACCCATAAGAGATTCAATTCTTAAAGATTCTAACCAAGGCTATCACTGGGATGATTTCTAAAATCTTCTACAATTTTTTTTTCTTAAGTCTTCTTCTCTGCTAATTGCATCTCTTAATGAGTGTCAATGCTAGGAAAACCAGTAGCTGTCATATCTGCCTCTTGTTCCCCTACCAACTCCTTGGTGGTTTGGCTCAGCCACCAGAATGAATTCTATCTTGGTCTTTTCTCTTGAGTGCTGACGATTTCCCAGGGCATGGGGTTCTAGTGCCCTTCTTTGTTACTCCAAATGCTCCTAAGACCAGAGGCTTGCCCCTTTTCTTGACAGGTTCCTGAGATGCTGTCACTAAAGTTAGGCTTCCTACATGATGACCTAGTTAATAAAAATAATAATGACAATACCTAACCTGTATTGGACACTTACAGAGATCATCTGCATAGTCCTCACCACAATCCCACAAACTGAGTGTTGTTATTTTGGGTTGGACTGCTATTTGCCTACCAGATATTGATTCCTCCATTCACAGATGTTAAAGACGTCATTTTCCAGTTTTCCTTGCAACTAGGAGTGGTCAAAGATATGGTCAAAGCTTGTGGAGCTTCTGAGGAAGTTTCTTAATGCTGGTACCTCCCTGTCCTTTCTTTCTTCTTCTTGGATGGAATGTGGACACAATAACTAGAGGGCACTTTGTAATCATGAAGTGACTTTAGGATGGAGACCCTGTGCAAAGAGGGGTGGGGCAGGAGCAGAAAAGGAGCCTATGCTCCTGGTGACTGGAAAGGGGCCACCCTGATCTTCAGAGTCCTTCTACAACAGAGGAAATAAATCTCTAACTTTTTAAAGCCATGGTTATTTGGCTATTTTATTTTATGCAATGGAATCTAAATTTTCATTGACTGAGTTATTACTCCACAAGGCAGACCGTTGTAGTGATCCCAAAATATCCATGTGTTCCCAGTCCTTTCTTGCAGTTGGGTTGGGACATGTGTCTGATGCTGACATGTGACATGAATCACACGTGAGCTGAGGCCACTCAGAGCCAATGTGCCTTATCCAGATCTCTCTTTTCTGCCACAGTAACACTGGAAATCACATGATGAGATGGTACTATCACAAGACAGGAGGAATGGAAACCTCTAAGTCACTGAAAGGCTCTCATTGACCTGTCTTTGAGTGACACTTTGGGTCAGTGAAAAATTAACTTTTGCTTTGTTAAGTCACTGTTATTTGTCACCACCACAGCACAGATTCATCTATCCTAATAAATCCCACTTTAAAGGTGAAGAGATTGAGCCTATCAACAATTATATAACTTTCCCCAATCAAATGACCACTAAATGACCATCTCTAACTCACAATTGCCAAGCTCTAAGGTCTCACCTCTTCCATTGTATTGTCCATACTTGGCATCCCTAACCCTTTGATTTCTCATAATTTGCTTTCATCCAGGTCTTTCCTCCTTTCCCCCTCTTCTCTCTCTTTGGCATGAATATAAGAGAATACCAAATGCCCAAGTCGTAAGCTATGACACAAAAATCATAGAATTATTTTTCATGTTGTAATTCTGTCTTGGCATTTATTTTGAGTCTTGGCTGATTGAGTTGGACGTTACTAAAGATGGCTACTGAGCATCTGGCTCCTATTTGGTCTTTGGCTAAAACAAAAAAATCTCAAAATTTATTTTCATCACTGAGTTTGTATTTTTTTTTCTTTTGCTTGTTGAGTACCGAAAGGAAAAAATTGAGATATGACCATAATACTATATCTGAATCATTCATCTTGGTGTACTGGAATAACTTATTTGTAAGAAAAACTTGTGTGTGCAACAGTTGGTATTATACCCAGGGGTGGTGATAATGCAGGGGATACAAAGAGAAATTTATACAAAAACCCTTAATTTAAATGGTCCAATTAAATACCTGCATAAATAAAAAGCAAAATAGTATGATAAGCCCATAGAGAATCAGTATGCAAAGGTAAAATAGTGAAAAATAATGACAAGTTTGTTTTTTGCACCTGGAGTTCTCCTGTTTCCCATATGAATGGGTTTTAGTGATATGACCAGAAGAACTGTTGGAGATGGAGTGTTGGAACATTTTCCATAAGCCAACTCCACTTCCTCCATAACAACTGCTAACGTCTATTTCATGGTGCTCAATGAAGAGAAGAAACTTTCCCAAAGTCACATATCTAACATTCTAATTCAGTTCCACCGAACTCTAGAACTTCAAATTACCCCCAGCATACCAAGCTAGCAACACCTTGGTAATGCAGATAAGTTTATTCCAACAATTGAAACCTCTTTGGTCTCATTATCCAAAGAGTTCCATGAGCCAAGTGCTCTGCAGCTCCATCCCAGCATGGGCTTCTTGGAAATTCAGTGCTTGTTTCAAGGTCTCCCTACCTGCTGAGTCTTATTCTTCATTCCTGAAATAGGAGCTGTGTCTGGCGCTTGCTTCCTGGCCTCTTGCTAGTGGAGCAAGGACATTTCCAACACATGTGTTTCCCCACTCTGTAAAAATGTATTTATACTTGGTCCCCCTTGAAGGTGGACAACACCCATGCTTATGTCCCAGTTGAATTTTTGGCTGGGCTTTTTCTAATCCATTACTCCCTGAGAAGCAGGGAGCATCACATTTGCTCTCTGGCGCCATCTACTGGACGTTTCCAGTCCAAGGAACCCCCTGCAGAGGAGTTGTGTATTAAATAATTCATTGGATGAATCCAGCTACTTCATTTGCAATTTTTTCCCCCTTTATGAAGGTGACCAAGTAGCCAAGAGAGCATATAGCAAATGTATTATCTTTAAAGAGACTAGTCGCATCTGTCCTGCTTTTTCCATTCTACCACTTGTGACATTCCTTCATCTCTAACCCTTTCTTCTAAAAATATTTATTTTGTTATTGTACAGAGATCAGGGCACGGGGCATACAGCCGAACACCTGAGCAAACAGAGGGGCTGATTGATTTTCTGATGTAATGAAAAAAACATTGGTTTTGAGTTCATTACTGTGATTCCACAATGGGCACCAAATCCCACTTAAGACCCAGGAGGAAGTCTTCAAAGGGGACGCTGTTCCAGGCTTGTGCCTGGTGAGTGTGCTGCTTCTACGGGTCTTTGCATGGGAATAACCCATGTTTGGAGACCCAGACCTGTCGGATCAAAACCAGGCCCAGTCTTCAGACCTTGAAACAAGTTGAAACAGTGAGTCTTACTCATCTGTTTTCAAAATATGGCCTGTTCTCTTTGCAAAATGCAGTAAAGCTGCTCAGATGAGTGCTGGCTACAATATTTGATATATTAGAGGGAATCCTGACTCTTTCCAGGTTTTTATCCATCTGTTTTAAATTCAAATGGCTTGGTGGAGGGTGGTTTTATTTTATTTTATTTTACTTTTTTTAACCTGAAATGGAATTCAAAACAATAGGGGCATAAAGTCCAGAGATGAATAGAAGAGAAAATAAAAAGGCCTTTGGACCTCCACAATTCACCGTCTCTGTCAAGGAAAAGGAGTTGGCATTTGTTATAAACCTACTATGTATCAAGTTACCACTCAGGGAATTGAGATTTGTGAGTTGTTGGAATCTTACAGTGTTTTTAATGCATTTGGTGGTTTGATGTAATGATCAAGAGCTTGACTTTCAAAGCCTATTCCCATCCCTCCATTTCAGTTTCCTCACCTGGCAATAGGCAGATAATACAGGAGGCACTTACCACTAGAGCTACAAGAACAGTTCATGTCATGGTCGGTTCCCCACAGCCAGGAGTTGGAGGTTCTGTCTTAAGTACAAAAGGATGTGGCTTTCAGAAGAATCCTGGGTTTTTTCTTTGCTTACTGTCATCTAACTTCACAGGTTATTGGAGACTTGAGGATTTGGGTGCCATGTTCAGACAAGGAATATTAAACTGCACAGCATCTGGAATCTCTGTCCCTCTGGCCTCCTCCCCCTGAGGGAACTGTACATTCTAACCACACTGGTCTTGCTACTTCTAACACAAGCCTTTGCTGAAGACAGGAATGCTTTCTTTCCACCCCCATATGCCAGACTAATTCCTTCTGGTCTTGCTTAAGGTCATTTCCTTGGGAAGGCCTTCCCTAATAGCCAGGCTGAGTGAACCCTCCTCACCCCACTGAATGCTGTGGCAGTGCCTCCACTATATCTGCAGGGACACTGCTTGACACACCTTTGCAGCACTTTGCAAAACTTCTGGGCTTCATAAAGTCATTGTAATAATCTGTTTAATGTGTCTTTTCTTTATCTGACAATAAATGAGCAGAAACTCCATCTATTTTGACCATGAGTAGTTGAGGTTTGGCTGGTGGGCATTCTGAATCCTGCTTACCTTAATCTCTGATGTCCCCTTTTACTAAAACTTCATCACCCCACTTTACTGTCAAATTTTTATTCTTTCCTTTTAGGATGCAATTTCAAGTCACCTCCTCAGTAAAATCATTGCTGAACTCTTAGGTGGGTACTTGTTCCCAAGGTACATTGTATTTGCCTCTAACACAGCAATTAATAGACTGTCACCAGTTTTTGATAGTAGTATGGATCTCTTCCATAGCTTCTCACCTCTAGTGTTTAGTGGATACCTGGCAAAGAGGAGGCATTCAATAAAAACCTGGGACAAGTGGGGTAAATGAAGAGAATTAACACCATCTTCTGCAAGAATGATAATTCAATTCCATGTTAACATACTAAAATGGAGAGTTTGTAAGACTCATTATGCTGGAGTCTGTTGCCATGTTTTCTCCTAGATGTGTCTCAAGCCACACAGTAGCTCGTCCACTTTCTCTGGTACTTTATGCTTGCAACATTGGGTTTATCATTCACTTTGTTATGTTTATTAACATATTATTAATTTTATTATTCAATAATTAATAAATAATAATTAATTAATTATTAATTATTAACATTTTAATTATTAAATCAAAAGTTTTTATTACTAGGAAGTTTTAGAGACCTTTCTCACGTTCTGGTTCCCAGATGTCAGGATCTCATTGTGAGATGAAAAGGAGAAGGAGGAGGAGAAGATTTCATTTTACACTGGTGTCTCCTTTTCAAATTTCAGTCATGATAAATTTATCTCATTCTCTCTTCCTCTTTTACTACTTAAATAATTGAATTGTGGAAATATTATGCAGATATTGATACTGATGCAGTGAAATGAGCAGGTGAGTAGCGGAAAACACAGAGTGGTAGTAGGTGTGTTGGGTGAGCTGCTTGTCATTTTGGAATCTTTTCTGAAGAATCCACAACTCTCTGCCATAAGTGTCCTGGGTGACTTCATTTAAAAAAAAAGAAAAAAATATATATATACATAACATATATATACCTATACGTGTATGCATACATACATACTGCACATATACATACACATGTATATATACATAGACATAACATGTCAGCACCTAATAGTAGTCAATAGCTCTATTGCAGATGTTTTTATATATGTCGTATCATTTAATATAGTCCTCTTGGACATTTTCCATCAGAAGGATATATGTTCTTGATGCTTTATGCCTGGAGCTCCCAACTTATTTAAACAGCCCAGGTTTTAGAAGAGTATGCCCCTCTCTCCTGGTTTGTAAAGCTTGATAATAATAAAAATAATAATTACAAAATGAATGGTTCTGGTAGTTGGTAGTTTCTCTTTGACACCCACCCCCACCCCCAGCACCTGCTTTCTCTTAGATTCTGGCTTTACCTTAAAGAGTTTCTCTGCCCTACTTCTCTGGCCAGGTGGTTTGAAGGGACTCCATAACCTTGGTTTCAGAGGTGGGCACTTGACCTATGTGAAATCCAATTGTATATCCACCTCCACCCCTCAGCCACCAGCAATTGATTCGAGGATGACTAGGAGAGCCAGTAAGGCCCATGAAACATCATGCTGGGGGGATATGAGGAACTGGTGTGGCCAGAGAGCAGGGTGCTGCTGGACACTGCCACATTGAGACTGAGGATGGAGCTAACTTTTCCACTGGAAAACTGGGTGATGGAGAGAAATCAAAGCCCAATGACACTGGGGAAGCCCCAGATCAAGCCAGGTCTAGAGCTTTTCCATGATATATTTCAGTGAAATTCCCTTAGGCTTAAACTAACTTTTATGACACTTGCAATCACAGAATTCTAACTGATATGAAAATAATAAAAAAATACTAATTACAAAATGGATGGTTCTGGTTGTTGGAATTTTCTGTTTGACACCCATTCCCACCCCCAGCATCTGCTTTCTCCTAGATTCTGACTTTATCTTGAAGAGTTCCTCTTCCCTCCTTCTCTGATTTTCCAGCATTAGGCTAACCCCTTTTACATACCAGCTTATTTGATTCTTACAACAACCCACTGGGAGTAGGTATTCTTCTTCTTCTTATCTCCATTTCATAGCTAATGAGACCGAGGCTTAGAGAAGCTGAATATCTTCTTACACACAGCCAGGGGTTGAGATGAGAGTTCAGGTCCTGGCTACTGTACTGTTTCATAGCAGGGGAACAAGGCTGGAGAGTGGCAGCCTGTTCCTTTCTCAGGATCCCATATCCTCTTTTATTTCTCTCCCTCCCCAATCTAACCCATTCTTTCCCCTCCCTGCACCACTCTTGGACTCCAAGACTCCAAGGAGATAAGCATTAGCCTTTCCACTCAGCAAGCTCATGGTGCCCAGGTTAATAGTCCCCTGCCCATGGTCAGGAGCTGACTGAAATGACCTCTGTGTAGCCCTTCTGACTACCTTGTTGTGCAAAACAGGGCTCTTTTCTGGGTGCTGGTGATTACCCTCTCTTTTTTGGCACAGTGCCATTCTTAGGGGCTTCTTTGACAGCACCCAGGGCAATGCAGGCTGATGGGCATCCTGCTTGGGCAAGGCATTTCATTGCCCGGGCATTTGCGTGTAGCTGGCTCTGTCTGAAATCTTGCCTCTTTCTGACTTCACTTCCTGAATGTGCTGACAAGCCTCTGAGCCAAGCCAAACAGGTTCACAATGCTGTGCCTGGAGAGTATTCCCCTGCGAGTGCAGCTGGGGAAACAAAAACTCTCCAGCCCGCAGAGAGGACCTGCCAGGCCTTATATGACCAAGAAGCAGGCCCTGTGAGACCTCGTTGAATCTTGATGGGAAATGTTTTTATTTCTGCGAGGGTGGTGTGTATGTCTGTGTGTTGTGTGTTTTTCTGATCACTTCTTCAATTAACAAGTCTATGCTGAAAAATGGCTAACTAGTGCTTGCCTGCTACACACAGGTGCTTTACATAAGTGATCCTCCTGACAACCTTCTGTGTAGCTAGGGTTGGCTTCATTTTTACAAAGGAAGGAATTGAAAGTTAGCAATATTATGGGCCTGCTCCACCCTCTTCAGCCATAAGCAGCAGAGGTGAGATTTAATCCAGGGGCACTTAACTCTGAAAACTGTGCACCTCTAACTCAATGCCCCACTTCTCTCCACTGATTCATCATACTTCATTCTTTGTGTATTAAAAGAGTAGTGAGGAACAAGGGAAAGAGCAGAAGTCCTGGTGTCTTTTTTTTTTTTAGAGAGAGAGAGGGCGGGGGGGAGAGAGAGAATTTTTTTTTTAATATTTATTTTTTAGTTTTCGGCGGACACACATCTTTGTTTGTATGTGGTGCTGAGGATCGAACCTGGGCCGCACGCATGCCAGGTGAGCGCGCTACCGCTTGAGCCACATCCCCAGCCCCTGGTGTCTTCTTAGCTCTTTGAAATTTGGCTAGTGTTCTTCGCTGAATCTCAGTTTTCTTGTTTACAAAATGGGATGATAATGGTAACTGTGTGACAGAGAAGTTGTGAGGTTCGACTGAGACAGAAATTTACCTGGCAACACTACACAAGAGCAAGGTCAGCTGTGGACAAAGCAAGCCCTTCGGAGTGAGAAAGACTTCGATTCAGCTCAGGCTTCCATCAAACATGTATTTCGTGAATTTGAGGGAGGTCTGAACCTTCATTTTCCTATATATAAAATACAGCCTTAACATCTACTGTGGGAGACCAACCTTGCATGTGACTGAGTCACACTTCCCGGCTGGGTGCTGAGGCAGAAATGTGACTTTCCCCACCCTTTTTGGGTGTCTCCTGTCTTGCTGCAGCTCCATGGGTGGAGCTATCTTACCTGTTCCTTTGTAATATAACCCCTTGCCCTGTTTAGGATAGAATCTTCCATGGAAGTTTTTGTGTGTGTCCCCTTCTCTTATTGTGCCCTTGGGTGTGGCCTACCCAGGTGTTAGTCAACCTGCTGACAGTGGACATCATGAAGATAGACTCAGCCCCCTTAAATCTGACCCCTTGCCTCATTTGAAAGGCTTCTCCTCAATAAAAGGGGTCAGGGTGTGCTCGGCTCGCTCTCTCTCTCTCTCTCTC